>NC_056735.1:1500704971-1500732471 GCF_019279795.1 Protopterus annectens
ATACAAAGAGGTGATTGTTCTGTAGTGACAGTATTCAAAGATAAAATGGCTATTTCTTCCACAGTGACATTACACATGGTATTAAACTAAGCAATAACCCATAACTGGGTATGGGTAATGTTGGATTTACCCACAGTTGATGTGGTTTGATCACAAGGGTAAAGCCAGAGTAATCAAACAAAGACACCCATGGGTAAATCCAGCATTACCTACACCCAGTCATGGGTTATTGCTATTATACAATGACATTATTAAACAAGAAAATTGCTTACTTTTCTTAAATAATGTCTTTGTATAATGGCTCTGTAGTTTTCCTATGCATTTTTCCAACTTTCTGATGTACTGCACATGTGTATGGGACTTATGTTCCCATGCTTGTACAGTACATCAGTGCATTGTAGGGAAAGCAATGGAGAAGAGAGAATCTCCATTGCTATTTTTTTTGTTTGTTTTTTGACTGTGATTTTTATGAAGGCCAGTCTAAATACAAGGAAAATCAGAAACATTACTGATTATTTATTTTTGCAGAATGTACCAGATTTTTCTCATGTTTTATTGTTTTGTAAGCATATGCCAATAGAAAAGTCAAGCTGCTTAAAAATACTTCAGTGGCTGGAATTTTTTCTGTTGGTACTTGCTTCATTTACAATGGGCACATCAGTCTGTCTGCCCATTCAGCGTGCATGTTTCTGAATAACAATGACCCATTATTGTATAATTCCAAGTATACGCAAACCCCCACCATTTTCGGCATCTCCAAAATCCATAAAAGTGTCATACAATCCCCAATGAGACTGATAGCGGATGCAAAAGCATCAAAAACTTTCCCTGCCAAATTTATTGATTTTCATATCAAAAAGATTCTGGGTAAGTTCGGGTATCTGTTTAAGGAATCATGGGATTTCTTATCAAAAGTATCCAGGGAGCTTTATTCTGATGTTACTATAGATATCCAGGGCCTTTTTTCTGTGATCCCTCACCAGATTGGCTTGGACTTATTTTATAATTTTTTTATGTGCTCATTCTGGTTTTGACCACAACAGAATATTAATGTTTAGAGCACTGATGGAAACTGTTTTAGAATCCAATTTCATTACTTTCGAGAATCAGTTGTTCAGGCAAGTAAAAGGGGTGGCAATAGGAGCCACTTGTGCTCCAGTTTTTGTCAATATAGTGTTAACTGAGTTGGAGAACAAATTGTTGCTTCCTTGTGAGTTTTTTGACAATTGGGGGTTTTACAGGTGTTTTTTGGATGACGTTATTATTTTCTAGAATGGAATGGGGGAAAGGTTAGATCAGATTTTCAGTATTTGAACTCTAGCACCTCCTTCCTTAAGTTTACTATTGAAGTGAGTGAGTACTGCATTCATTATCTAGATGTCTCCTTGTACAAAGATAGAAGGAGGTGGAAATTTGAGTTGGGTTTATACAGGAAACCCACTTATTCTAACTCCTTCCTCCATTACCAGAGTTGTCATTCAATATGCCAAAAGAAGTCACTGGTCAAAGGGCAATGTGTTAGGTTAGCCCATATGATCAGTGAAGAAAGTAGATTTGGTGAAGAATATATGACCCTTTGGAATATATTTATTGAAAGGGGATACCCCTGCACCTTCCTGGAGCCCACTTTTGATGAGGTAAGATAAAAAAAGCAACAGGGTCATTTTTATCCCTAACTGGGTACTAGTGTGGGGAGCAATCCACACATTTCTGTTGGACAGTCTATTTCTTTAGATCCAGCACCTAACTTTCATAAAGCTCTTATATTACCTTACAAAATTATTTAAAAAATTGGAATATTTTTGAGGTCGAGCAGAATGTTATTGACAAGATGGGATCACAACTTATAGCGATTTATAAAAAAGATTGTTGTTTGAAAATGAGGTTAGAAAGGTCCCTAAGTGTTAAGCAGAATGTGGCAATGACTCAATGTGGACAGTGTTCCCAGTGTAGGTACTTTCTGGACAATATTGGCATCATGGTTCCAAATTATGGTATATAACAATAACCCACAAATTTTATTGTACAAGTAAAGGAGTGGTTTACCTTGCCAAATGTCAGGGTTGTGACTGTTTATATATAAAAAAAAATGGTAAAAAGTTTAAAAACAGAATTTACCAACATATGTATGACATCCAGAGGGAAGTGGACACTAATGCCCTTGCCAAACATATTAAGAATCACCCTAGCCATACATTCAAATTTATAGCTATCGACTGAGTTGATTTAGGGATGGGGGGGTGGACCTGAGGAACTGTATCTTGAATTAAAGGAACTGAAATGGCAGCTGAGATGTAATGTATAAGTTCCCAGGGATTAACGAAACAATTAACATTAGCAGTGTCCTAAAACTGAAAGCTGATTTTTCTTATGAACAAGCTTTAAAGGATTCAACTTATTTTGGTGGTCCTCAGTTTCTGTTAATTTCAGTAGTTTGTATTTAGTCTCCAGCATGGGATATTTGTAGTGTTCATGCTAGGATACTGATTTTTATAAATGATTTTTATAAATGTTTTTTATTATTTTAAGTTTCTAATTGCTTTTCTGTTAAGGAAGTCATGTGAGCAATTGTGTATGTGTATACATTTGGGTGGAATACTGATTGCTGTTTGTTCTGAAAAAGTCTTGACTTATGTGTAAGACAAAATCTCTTAACGGTTTTAATAAATTGAGTTCGTGTTGAGCTGCTTTTTTCTTTTTGTGTTACTAGTTTGAGTTTGTGTGTTGTGGTAATAATTCCAAGTATAAAACATTTATATGTAAACAGTCCATGTGCAATATATGTTATGAGCCAACATTAGGAATAACTTTTAATACATGTATAACAAGGGTTATAGTATAGATATTAGGAGTAAATAAAATTAAGGTAAGGAGATTGAAATTCTAGTCAATAGATAATAGTTATAGCTAAAAGAGGAAGAAAGGCATTGTATAGCTTCTGAGTCAAGGCTAGTAGGATACCAGGGTACATACTGACACATAAGTTGGTTATAAAAGAGTGTTGGAAAGTATTTGAAGGAGGTGGGTAAAGTGGGAAGGTCAGAAAGAGATTGAAATGTAAAGCGAGGATTAAGATAGGAAGATAATTGAGAAGGAGTGGTAGAAAGGTTTGTTGCGTAGAAGGGGAAAGTTGTTATAAATGAATAGTGAGTATAAACTGATAAAGGAAAATGGAGTTACCCAGGTGAGAAGTATGTGTATGACCATGTTGGTTTAGTTGTGTCAGAAAAGGCATGAAGGTGGAAAGATTCATGGTCTGTTTTATTATGTGGGAACTATGTTTCTGAGTTCATATATGTAATGGAAGTATAGAGTGTCACCTGCTAAGTCATTAGATTTTGTTGTGATTACTAAGATTTGATTGGCTGAGTGAAGATCTCTACCTGAAAAGTAGTGCTGCAGGCTATCTTTTTAGTGTAGGACATGTTTTCTGGTCATGTCTAAGTAGGGTTACCACCTTTTCAAATGCTGAATGTGGGACAGTTTTTGTAGAAATGTGAGATTTTGCAGGACAACGCATACCCACCACCAGTGCAGAGGACAGAGCTTCACTTTTTTTCCAAAATAATTGCTTCTTATTGTAACAGTTGAGTTGCTTATGCTATTTCTTATAATATTTAGATGTTTAAGACACAAAATAACTGTTTTATGGAACTATTAAAGAAAACTTAGGAAATATTTTTTGCCCTAAAATTTCAAGACATTTGCCATTTTTTAGTTTTCTTCGCAGGACACAACTGCCCAAAGAGGGACAGGTGGTAACCCTACGTCTAATTCTCTATGCAGTAAAAAGTAGAGCTATAGCTGGTTCATTTGGCATCTGATGCCACTTCCCAATCTGGTACTAGTCAAATCTAAGTTAAGGAGTAAAAAAAAAAAGGTATGTTCTCTGATTGGGCACTCCTCCCTTCAGAAGAATGAGTGGCAACACATAAATCCCTCCCTCTCTGCTCTTGCCCTTGCATTTGCATGAAAAGCATTGAATTGAAAAAAAATTAAACACATACACACACACACACACACACACACACACACACACACACACACACACACACACACATCTGCCAATTGGTCCACCTAACACATTGGGGGGCTCAGGCAGATGCATCTTTTGCACCTCCTTAGCTACCTTTCTGGTAAAAATTGTGACTATGTTAAATAATTGGGTAACTGAAGCCAGTTTAGTTGTTTCTGTGCTCTGCAATGATGAGTCTTATATGTAAGTCTGGCAGCAAGTATGGCTACTTATTGTAACAGGTAGAGAGTTTAGCAATAAGTGTAGTATTTAGGAAAGTAACAATAGGTAAGTCATACAGTAGGGATGACCGAAGGTAGGTAGATGCTAGTGTTTGTCTTGGATTGTCTGTCAGATTATATTTGTTTCTACAGAGGGAACTGTGTTGGCTTACAATACATGTTGGTCAAAATTGAGGTTATTGTCAATTAGGACACCCCAAAGCTTTGTTTGGGTTACAGTTTTCAGATTTTTTGCTGCTGAAAGACATTATTTCAGCTGATTGTGTTTTGTTTTGGTATTGTTTAGGTGTGAAGATATTAATTTTTTTTTTATTTTTATTTTTACATTTGTTTACCAGGAAAGTCAAACTGGACAAAATGTCCTTTTTCAGTGGAGGCCCAGAGAGAAAAGCTCCACATTTACAAATAAAAAGAGTAAGAAACAAATACAAATACAAATACATAAGCAAATGTAATTACAAAAGGTAAATGTTTATACATTTCACCAACACATTTTATATCATCACAGTAGGATATGTAGATTAAAGCAGGTTTGCATCTTTTATTGTAGTAGCAGTGAAAGAATACTGGGTGATCTCATGAAGTATTGGTAGAGATGGGGCTTAACCTATAAGGGTTGAGTCATCAGCATACTGAACAATGCTAGCGAAGTTATCAGTATGTAGTTTACTCATAACAAAGTTGGATAAGACAGCACTTAATACTGATGCTTGTAAGATACAACTGTGACCGGTAGGAAGGAGAGAGATTGTGTTTCCATTTGATTTCTAATTATCTGTCATTCAGATAGCTATGGAACCATGAGAGAGCCATCTGAGTAAGGCAGAGGGAAGAGAATTAAATAAAAAGATGTTGATGGGATTTGGTGTAAAATGCTTTTGTTAAAGCTAAGAACAGTGAAGATACTCGATTGTTGTCATTCCTAAGTTAGTCTATGATGTTAGTGAAGCTGAGAAGAGCAGTGGTAGTACTGTGGTAAGGTCTAAAACTGTGCTGGGTTTGGACAAAAGATACTGTATCAATTACAAGCTAATGCATTTTTCTAGTATTTTGACAGAGGCTATAGGAAGGCATTAGGTCTATAGCTGGAAAAGTCTGCTGATATGCCAACTTTTTTGAGTGGTATATAAGATTTTTTCCAGGTGGATACAACGTGTCCCTCTGATATGGAAAATGAATTTACCTCTTTAGGAAGGGATGTGGGGAGAGAGAGAGGTGCATTGTTATTATTATTAATCAGAGATAGTACTCTGTGTATAAATCAGAAGTTGAACTGAGATGGTTATGAGACAGTGATGTTAGAAGTTGAAGGAGAGGGTGTGGTGGTTTGGACAGGATGTATTAGTTTATTTAGCAATGACCAAAAACGTCTTGGATTCTTGGTCTTTATATTAGAGTTTTGTACACTAGGTTTGTTTCCCCATTTTAATGCAGTCTTCTCTGATAGCTAATGTAGGAAATATATTTTGTGTTCTGCTTTTCTGCCAGCCTTTCCAGGCTTTGCCTCTTTCATGCACAATGTTTTTAGTTTCTGTAGTTGGTCATGGTGCAGGGTTTGATTTGACTGTTTTTATTCATAGAGGGACCAGGCTGTCAAGAATATTTATAAAAGTTTCATTGAAGTGTGAGACAGCAGCTTCTACTGGCAGTAATTTGAATTTGTACCAGTTATATGAATTAGAGTATTAACAAAGGTGTCTGTTAAGTTGTGGTTGTATTACACATTTTATTATAAATGATGTAAATGAATAGAAATAATTACATAAATACAGATATAGTTATATACACTGAAAACATATTTGGTTGAACAGATGTGTAAATGCTTGATTTTATTTCCCTAAGAAACAGAGGAGTGACATAATTCTGCTTCTCAGAGTCCGGTATATGGGGTTTAATATGCAGGAAGTTCTTGTATGTTTCCACATGGCCATAAACAAGATGCAAACCTTGTCTCAGAGTTGCAACACAATATATTTCAATAATGCTTGTGTGTGTGTGTGTGTGTGTGTGTGTGTGTGTGTGTGTGTGTGTGTGTGTGAGAGAGAGACAGAAACTCTGTTCTGATAACTGTAAATCTGCTATCACCTTGCAAATATGTATATTTCTGTTTACCATCCAATTATGCATGAATAACGTGTATGGTAATATTGCCAGCAGTGTCCACTTTAAACACTGTACAACAACATGCCATAGGACAAAATTTCCTGAATGTCTTGAGACAAAAATTAGAAGGTCAGTTAACAAGATATGGTGATTTGTAAGCACACATAATTTTGAATATGTTTGATAAGACTTGTATTACTAGTCTACCCTCCAAATAAGTAATGTAGCAATGTTATTAATTTTGTATTTATTCGTTTTTTTATTATTAGGTAAATTAGCTGGCTCAAGAAAACCTTTTGAGTGATGACTTGGGCCATATAGGTAGCATGGACATTAGTCCACCAGATCTAGATGCAGTATAAAAACATGCAGCTCACAGCAGCAAAGGATATTGTACAGAATATGGATTCAGGGAAACCTAAAATAACACATGCAGGACATCCAGATTCTTTTCAGTGAGCATCTCAGCAAAGAATTGAGCTAGTGAACCTTGTACTGTGAGGCAACAATGCTACTCAATGCACCAGTCTGCTCTCCAATTAATTATATCACATGCAACCATTTACACAGGAAGAAGTTGATTGCTATGTGCATGTCAATCTTTGCTACTAATTATGGGGTGAAAGTTAAGAATTAGGTGTAGAGTGGCATCAATGACAACTGTGGCATAAGCTTATACAGGATATTTATATATGTCATCTAAGTGACTGGTGTCTCAGATTCTGCTTTCATTATGTAACAAAAGCCGTATGTAACAGTCCATGTGGTGACATTAGCTTCTATAAGCATTCCATGTGGTGGCCTTGGCTGCTGTAAGCATTTCGTGTAGTAACATCAGTTTTGTACACATTCCATGAAGTGACCTCAGATTCGATAAGCATTCAATGTAGTGACATCAGCTTTTGTATGCATTCCATGGAGTGACATCAGATTCTATAAACATTCCATGTAGTGACTTCAGCTTCTGTAAGTATTCCATGAAGTAACTTCAGATTCTATAAGCATTCAGTGAAGTGACATCAGCTTATGTAAGCATTCCATGTGGTGACATCACCTTCTGTATGCATTCCATGGAGTGATGTCAGCTTCTGTAAGTATTCCATGGTTATCAGAAGCCTATCTGAAACAATCCTGTGTTGTTTTTTTTTTTTTGGCTGACTTTTCAATTGCCTGGTAAGAGAAGATTTGTTTTGAATTGTATTTCATTTAGCTTCTTTTTTCCACTGTTCTTACTAAGAAAGGGATAGCTAGTAGACAGAATGATTTACTTTGATTTATATTTAGTTGTTAACCCTCTAAATTTCACTGTTTGTTGTTAAAAAAGGACTGCATTCAGGCAGGTAAACTCCAGCCATCCAAAGGGGCCTAGTAAGCTAGAAATTCATATAGACTTCAGCAAGGACAATCCAGATCTTATCTAAAACAAGCTTGTGTTGGTTTGTTATTTACTGATAAAATAACCATAAAATGCACTAAACAATGATGATAGGTATTCTGATGAAGTCCCTGGATGTAGGGAGGAAAGTGCTTAAAATTTTGTGAACTACTAAGGTGTTTTAATCTATTATGCCCTCGGTTTATTACATTTTATGGTTATTTCATTAGTGTCTTTTTTGCACTACACCATCTCTTTTTTTTGTATTTATTTATTGATCTTTACTGTTATAACATTATGTGACTGCAAGAGAAAGGGAGCAGACGCTACTGTGCATGATGGAAAGAAAATTCAGCTGTTGTGTGACTGGCAGAACTGGTATGGTAGGGCAAAGTGATGACTCTATTGTACTTATTAGTTGTATATTGTTTGTATGATTTTTCTCATAGAGGTTGCCTTAACATCTCTTTGAATTATGTGCTAATATTATTTGATTTCCCTTTTCTTATAGAGTTCATTATTCATTTGCAGTTGAAAATGGATTCGTGAAATATGTATGCCGTTATTGATTTGCTAAAGCACCAGTAACTTGTGCAGTGTACTAATTGCTGTGTAGATTTACAGGTTACACCTGAAAACACTGGTGACCTGTATTCCTCATATCAGAAGTTTGATGGTTTGCTTACCATTATTAGAGGTCAATCTATACTTACTGTTGATGGCTGCTTTTGTGCAACTGGCACGACTTGTAGAACTGTTGTTACATTTATTAATGACTGGACTAATGAGATAAATAATATCAGGCAAAGTGCAAACAGAACAAATTTAGGAAAGGAAGTGCATGTTTTCATTAAATATCACTCAACCCCTATTAAACACGATGCTACCGATGACAACTTTGGAATTCAGGATTCAACTATTTACCAGTCTGATGTTTTACAGCATGTACAAGAAAATAATTAAAAAAACATCGGAAAACATGCACAGCAAATAAGAAGGAAGAAAAATAAACCGACTAATGCCTGTAATGCAAAGGAAATGCATGCTAAAAAGGGCCCTTCTTTGTTTTGGAGCTTGCATTTTAAAGGGAATAATAACATTGTTTTATCAGAAAACCTTCACTCTAGAGAAAAAGGTATTATTTATCCCAAACAGAAAACAGAATAAAGGGGCAAGAGAGAGATGAAAAGGAAGAAATCAAAATTGAACTTGGAAGGATTGAAGAACATTACTGGAAGAAAAAAATAGGAGAAAGACTGAAGTTGATACCTTTGCTCAAGCTGTGGAAATACAAAGCCAGGTGGAGGAGAATTGTACTCTTCAAATATAATATCCAATGAAAATAGGGGTACAAATAGGACTAATCGTGGTGAAGATCATGCCTTTTTTAACAAGTGATAGATTAGATATACTGAATTAGATGGAAAATGTATCGATCTTGGCAGAAGTGATATACTTGTAATTGGAGATTCAATTATCGGAACTGATATTTACATTTGCAAAGAAGATAATGAATTTAGGGCCAGATTCATTACAAGCTATATCAAGTGCAGTGATAGTTTTAGTGGTGTGATGATAGTGTGCTATTTAGTATTCATTAAGCAGCTCTACATGATGTATAGAGCCGCCAAACAAACGAAACAGAAGAATATGCTAAAGAAGACATAAAAGCTGAGGTGCATGCTAATTAACTACTCCAACATGACACAACAATTCAGTAAGATATAAAGCAATCACGTGGTCTCAGTGTAGGCTTTTGCCATGGCCATTAAAACTCTTTGGAATACAGGCACAATTACATTTGGGGAAAAAAAGTCATGCTAGGGGTTGCTGCTGTTATTATTATGCTGTATGTGCAATAGGCTTTAAATCGGGGTGCTGCCGTTGCTACTTCTGCCAAACCTCAGAGAAGAAGAAAAAGGGTGTTTAGACCCCATTTATCTGATCTTAAACTGCATGAAACAGAAATTGTTGAGACATACAAGGTAAACAGGGTAACACTGGAGGACATATGCAACCTCTGCCGTCCTCACCTCAGGCCACAGGGAAATTGTGGGAAACCTATTCCAGAGGAAACAAAAGTATGCTTAGCATCACACATACTAATTACTAGTACCTTCTAGAGACCCACAGGGGTATGTTAACAGGTCATAGGCAATAGCCTCCAAAATAATGTCAGTTTTTAAATGTAATGCTACTATATGCAACAGAGCATTTCTGTTTCCCACCAACACTACAGGAGAGAGCAAGCACCATGCAGAAATTCTGTGATATAGCACACTTCCCTGATGTTTTGGGGGCCATAAATTGCACTCACATAGAAATAAAAGCCACTTCTGGGGAAGAAGGAAGGAGGTACTGCAACAGAAAAGGTTTCCGATCTACAAGCCGTCAGGTTGTCTATAATGTCCAAGGGATCATCTACAGCATCTGCGCAGGTAACCTAGGCAGTTTTCATGGCTCATACATATGGCACTCTTGTGAGCTGTACACCAGGTTTGCTAAGGATAACATTCCTCAAGGGCATCTAATAGTGGGTGATGTGATGTGGCTATTAATAAATGCCTGATGTTGCAAGGAGGTGGCTTATGACACCCATGAGAAAACCACACAAGTCCACTGAGCAAGGATACAATAAGGCTTACACCCCAAACTAAGAATATCAAATAATATGTGCTTGTTTTGCTTAAATCAAGGTCCCAGTGACTATACACATCAGGAGCTGCACTGCAGCGTGATCCTGGCACATTTGCTGAAATACTTACAGGTCGTGTTTCATGATATAATTCTCAGGAAACAGCTTTAACTAGGACAGCAAACGGCAGGACCACAGTTTCAAAGACCACAGGCAGTACCAGTAGCAGGTACAGACAAGTACTTTTAGGGAGAACCACCGGCTGCAGATGGTGCTGGCAGATGGAGGTGTGCACAGTATACCCTGGCTCTGGCTAAGAGGCAAAAGATAGCATACACAATCGCTACATTGGTCCAAGCCTAAGATTACCCCCCCCCCACACACACACACACACATACACACATAGGAAAACTGATGATGGTCAGACTCCACAACCTTTTCTTAACCATGTAATGGCTGTGTTCTGATAGCATCAGACAGGGACAACCACAAGGGAGAACTGTAATGACAACATAACTTTGGAACTTGTAAAGAAAAAAAAAAGTTATATAACTGAGGAGTCTCGTATGGAAGTATGCATATGCCCCTGATCAGAGTCTTTGACTGAGGTGTACAGTTATCTCAGTAATATCCCATCTGTAAGACATTTGCAACATACAGTTGCATAATAGAAACAATAGTGAGCATCAATCATTTCAATTGACCATTCTCCATAAAACGTAGAACAGGTCAATTATAACCTCATTTGCACAACTATACCAAGAGGCAAAAATGACGCACCTAATGCTTAAACTGCTGTAATGACAATACTAACTGAAATACAATGCAGTTCAGCAGCTATAGAAGTAATCCATTCACAAATAAATATGAACAAGATATCAACAACTTTAGCTCTGCAATATATATTCATAAAGCCAATCTTGTGAGTAAGCAAACATTATTTACCCCCCTTGTGCATCAAACTTTTATGGAACAAGGACACAAAGACATCTACAAAGGGCAGGGCACAGTCATCAACATTTGCATGTGGTGGGAAGAATTAGTGGGGCAAGGCTGACACCAAAGAAGTGAATGTGCACAAGTAAGAAACTCATGTAGTGTACAGTGTTCAGAGCCAGTAACAACAGATGTATAGCAGTTACAACAGATGATATAGCAGTAACATCAGATGTATAGCAGTAATAACAGATGTATAGCAGTAACAACAGATATATAGCAGTAACAACAGATGTATAGCAGTAACAACAGATGTATAGCAGTCTGCAGTACCTTTTAGATAGTTTGCATGTAGTGTGTGTGTGTGTGTGTGTGTGTGTGTGTGTGTGTGTGTGTGTGTGTGTGTGTGTGTGTGTGTGTGTGTGTATGTGTATGAACACAATCAAGCTCTGTACTTGCTCTACATCTTGACACCTTGGACAGGTGAAAGCCATGCATGATAGACTACTCAGTTAAGGATTTTCACCCCCTGTCTGGAAGGTCTGCTTGTGACACTCTAGGTCTGTCATCCAAATCTACACCAACATCAAGAATTCTCGTGGAACCCTCTTCCGACCTATGTGGATTTCTGACATTGGATAGGAGCTCCTCAGTTTCAGTTAGTGATGGTTCTGTAGTAGGACGTCCCCTTAGCCACTTGCTCTCATGCAATTGCAGTGGCCCTACAGTGGGCATAGGATATCATGTCAGTTGCCTAGTGCCTTACCTGGGAGTGGGTTCTCTCATGCTCTCTGACAGCATTAAGATTATTGACCATCTGCTACCATATTCTGTCGATTAGTCACCTCTACCTCTCACTAACAGAAAAGTTCCATGGCAAAGTAAGGCCTAGATAATGACCTCATTTTCAGCATCACTATATGGTGGCTTACGGGGTACAGATGTCTTCTTGGATGCCATATCCCTGTATAATATGCAACAGAAAACAGACACAAAAATTTAAATCTATATTTAACAGACAGGATGGTTTGTAAGCTCAGTTCTTTGTGATTGTAAGTATCTAACATTCACACTAATATTTTTTAAGTGTTAAGTGCTTACCATGACTGCATACAAACTAGGTCCCCCGTATACACACACACACACACACACACACACACACACACACACACACACACACACACACACACACACACACATGCATATCCAACCTCCCCACCAAATGATCCCAGCAAAAAAGGAGGTATACTTAAAACTCATTTATCAACACAGGTTTAATTTTGTAATGCACTGCTGCATTAACAATAACAGTTATAAATGCATCATTAAAAAATTAAGACCAAACTGTTCTAACTGTCATATCCACTGCTGTGAAGTTCAGTCTTATAAAAATACACAGACAGAACATTTTTTTTTTTTGTTAACACAGATGACAATGCTAGACCTTCCTACATATTTACAATACAATCCTCTGCAATAAGTGGACAAAACAAAATAAAATAATTTTCATGTAACATTCAGTGGCATCATTGTAGAAATGCAGACACAGCTACGGCAAAAGAAATGTATAAAAATAAAGAAATTTCAAATAATACGAATGTTTTACAGCAGTCACTGCTCATCACCTTTTAATCTTAAACTAAAGGGATTAGTTAACAAATAACATTCCTTGTAAATACAGCACTGTAGAAAATACATACATCTCCCCAAATCTTGTTTTGCTGGCAGTATTAATCTCTGTGTTTCAAAGCAGTCTCCCCAGTACAATACAAGGACTTTATATAAACAGTTACCTTTATATAGTGCAGAGTCAGCACTGTGAGTATGCAAATGAGTTGTTAAATTATTAGCATTCCTGAATGCCAAAAGCTGCACTAAGTGTACTGAATGTAATCATAGTGTGAGGACCTACACAATTGCTTGCTATTCATAGCAATGCAAGGATGAGCACTGAGAAGTTTTCCTTAGTAGTGGCTTGCATGTGACTTTGATTACCCTAACTGCAGTAAGTATCAGTTTTCACAAACTCCCCTTTTTGACAAACACCTGCAAAGTGTGTGTCAGGGAGAAGAGATATAACAAAAAATCTGCAAGTACATTGAGTGATTTAGGAGACGGACAGTCCAAGCATTCAAATGATGGCATTAATGACCAGTTACTGGCCCTTAGTGAGAAATTTTGTTCATATTAAAGGGATTACTTTGAACCTTGTTAAAGATATATACAAAAAAAAAAAAACAGAGCTAGAGTTGCTATATGAATCCAGGACAAAAAAAGGAATATACCTGCAGTGTTTGCAGTCTTTAATATTGTGAGTGTGTGACTAAGCTAACTGTTTGTAATATCCCAATAATACAGACATTCACTGACAAATGTAAAAGGGCACCTTGTGTAATTTAAGTAACAAAAATGGAGAGTGAGACCAATACACTTTCCAGGGCTAAAAATTATTAAATAAAATAGAATATAAAAATAACAAAAGTTGGTGAGCGCTAGCGCAACATAAACAGTTACCTCATCAGACAGATTTAATATTATACTTTAGTGAAACATTTAAATAAGTCATTGTCACCAGCCATAAGAGGCACAACAAGGACTTTAACCAACCATATTATACATTTATTATCCATCTGATGGCCATACAAATTTCACTAGATGTAACAATAGGACCAATCAGAGAAAAGTTAAAATAAAACATTACTACCAATGATAGGTTGCTTAATGAAACATTGTAACTAATTACACTACACATTTGTTAACCATTTATTGGCTTAGAACATAGTAATACACTAACTCAGATTTCACTCAGTGCAGTATATTAACCAATTGTATAGGTTCCTTGCAACAAATTTTCTACTAGTCATAAATACAAGGGAGATCGAATAAAACCAATCATGTTGCAAAGTTACCAACTAAAATGCAGCCATTCAGGGTTTACTTAGTGTAGACTTGTAGCCAATCATATTCCACAACTAAAAAGATATAATATAGTTGCCAGACTAATCAGACAATGTAAACTAAAATAATTTAGTTAATAATAATTACATATCAGCTAACCTTTGTCTTCTCATCACAATAAACACTCCCTTCTAACATAGTTTCACATTGTTCAAGGTATATGTGTGATCAATGCTAAAAATCTAAAATTAAAATTTAAAAATTTACTTTTCAGGTAAGAGGCCTGTATTCTAGGCTAAGCTGAGTTTGGCCATTATATTATATGTGGGTGCATCCTATTGTTACATCTAGTGAAACTCGATTGACCATCAGATGGATAGTAAATGTGTAATATGTTTAGTTACAGTGCTTTGTTATGCCTCCTATGATTGATGACACCGTCTTATTTAAATGTTTCACTAAAGTGCAATATTAAATCAGTCTGACAAAGCAACTGTTTATGTTGTGAAAGTACACACCAATTTGTATTATTTTTATATTCTATTTAATTAAATAAATTTTAGCCCTGGAATGTGCATTGCTCTCACGCTTTGCTTTCTTTGTTACTTTTGAATTGTTGACTGGAATATTTACCTTTGGAGTCGTAGATGTTTTGAACTTTTATAACTTGTTTCTGTTGCACATTCAGTGGGACTTGATACAATGTCCTTACAATGTCATTACATTTAAACTCTTCTCCTTGCTAATATATGTCTTTTACTGTGACATCTGAGGGAAATAGTGTAAAATGATTGCTTTCACTATCCTTGTTTGAGGGTTAAAATCCATACTTCTCACTGTTGCAACATAGCACATTTGGTTAAACATGTACATGTAAAGTATCTGATCTACAATTATTATTTTTATGTTTCATTTTTCTTGTATCATTTACATGTCACTTTCACAGCTTAAGAGAAAAAGTGAAACATTCAGTGTAGGCTGCCATAGGAAGCACAAAACAGCCTGCGGAATTGTGTGCCTGTCAGCACTCAGGAAAGTGCTCAGGAAAGAATAAATACCTGGCAGGTAACATTTTCTTTGGCACAAGTTGTAAGTGTAGTGAGCTTATAGATAAAGGAAATCTGATGCATGGTTTGAATCCACTTACATGATACTTTTACAGATGGTTGTCTGAATCCATATTTAATCACAATTTGTGATACCATTGTTTTGCTGTTTAAAAACCAACTGTTGTCACTGCAGCTAACAACATGTAATAATTAGTCTGCGTACTTTCACATTATCTGTCATTAAGTACAAGTCTGATAATATGTTCCTCAAAATAAATGTCTGATGTTGCAAGGAGGTGCAAGAAGGAAGAATTTTTCACTTGATTGCACTTCTTGCTCTGGTCATTGTTACAGAAAACCTTGCATTGCATTTTATTTACTTTCTGTATTTTTTTCTATCATATATTCCTCTTGTAGTGTCATTTCACTTTGTAATTTGCTTAGCAGCATGTATACATGGCTCACTACCTAATGAAAAAAGTGAAAAAAAAATAATCTAGGCTGTTTTAGGTAGCTCAAACACACCTGGCATCATTGCATGGCCCGACCACAAGAAAGATACACTTGCTTCAGTAAATGAACCTGATAGATGACAAATTCTGTGGTACAAGATGCAACTGAAGTGAATTGAGAGATATAAGTCTCATGAAGCATTCTTTAAATCCAGATTAGACGACACTTTGTAATTATTCACAATATATACTTTTTCCATTTTTTTTTATTTTAAGTCATTAACAGCTATGTGATGTGGCTATTAATGAGTTAAAATAAAAAAAAAATGGAAAAGGTATTAACAGCTATGTGATGTGGGTAGTCTATGGCGGTGCAGCGGTTAGTGCTGTCGCCTCCCAGCAAGAGGATTTCCTGTTTGATTCTCAGCTGGAGTGCCTTCTGTGTGAAGTCTGCATGTCCTCCCTGCGGTCAAGTGACATTAAAGACATGCAGGTAGGTGCAAGTGTGAATGGGTGTGCCTTCTTTGAAGGTTGGGCATCAAGTGATGTTAAAAACATGCAGGTAGGTGTGAGTGTGAATGGGTGTGCCTTCTTTGAAGGTTGGGCATCAGGCTGGCAACTTGGCACTGTAAAAATCCACTGCCAATCATTAGCAGACCGGAGTTCTGCTGTAGCGACCCCTAACTGGGAAAAGCCGAAATACATTAGTTTGACAGCTATGTGATGTGGATTTTCATGCCTCTAGTAGCCTACACACATTGTTATATTCCAAAGCATTTTCTGGAAAATTAATTTAAAAACATAACAGAAACAATGCAAATATATTGTGAACAATAAAAGTTATTAAATGATACAAACAGTGATATTATCAGTAAATTGTCTTCTTTGCATTTATAACAGTCAGTATAGTCACAATGTTTGCATCAATGCTATAACATATTATTATGAATATAAAACTAGAGAGACATTTAATCATTCAGAAACAAACTGTCATATCTCAGAAACTGTACAACCTAGATATATTTTATCAAAATGTGCAACATAGAGAGCAAATATCATTGACAAGTTCTTTTCAATATTATCTCAGATTTAATCTCATGCCATTAATAGTTTGTAAAAAAATCCAGTTTTAAAAAATATTAAGTAGACATAGAAATATTACATATTTTTATAATTCCCAGCAAATAACTATGAATATCTCCAGTATAGTGCACTGTAATAACACGTTGACAAAGTGCTTTTCTTTCTTTCAGAAGAGTATTTCACACTATGCCCCTCAATAACATGTAGGTCTATCAGTTAACAAAATATGAATGCAAATATGAAAATATGAATAATGAGGGATCAATAATTAATTTCACCAAGGCAGAAAATCTGATATCTACAATCTAAGTTATCATTTTGTAAAATACACCTTGCACTTTCTAGTAGTGCTTATTACAACTTTGTGCTTCACTTAGCTAAGTAGGAAGATCCAAAAAATGTCTGAATTATGTAACGAGCTATGGGTGTTAACTGGAAGACTACATAATGGCACTATATGTTTCAGTTACTTAAGGTACATTTGCTCTCTGCAAACAGCAGCATGTAAACACTGTTCACCACCTAAGGAAAAAAGTGAACATTTTTAGTTTAAGCTGCCTTAGGTCACTCAGACATACCTAGTGTCATTGCACTTTCCTCAGCACCCTGGACATTAGTGAAATGAGACATTTCAACTGTTATAAAACTGTCTTTGCAGCACAAGTTGTAAGGGCAGAGACTTAAAAAATACAGCTTATTAAGGCTCCAAATCCCACTACAAGATGCTTTTTTAAAAGGGCATTAAGTAGCCCATTTCTCACAACTTTTTGAAAAATACTGAACACTAAGGAACATTGATAATGTTAAAGCTGTTTCTTGCAAGCAATGTATCAGTAAGCCTTGCATAATGAAGCTATACTATTTAGCATATATCATTAATGTTTCATAGGTAAACACAACCTAATAAGTGTTCAGTTTTTTAGACGTGACAATGATTGCATTTCATATAAAATTCTCTTGCATATATACTATGGGCAGCATATACTTGCTATAATCATTATGACTCATCACATATCAGAACTATGTGTTTAGGACCCTTATGTCTTGTACAGTATATATGTAACATAATCCAACCTGTATTAATCAGCACATTCAGCTGCATCCAGATGAACCATATTTACCTGAGAAACAATGGCTTTTACAATGGAATCCATTCCAATGCAAATTACAACCACACACACACACACACACACACACACACACACACACACACACATAAGAGTAGCTCCATTTATTATAAGTATTATATGTCAAATTTCCATGATGGAAAGGTACTTCCTTTATGGCAATGGCAGTTAATACAGTAAGATGTAATTTTTGCATCAGTTATCCCACGGCTTTAATTCCCAGCTGTTACAGTAATATTTTAACATTGTGTAAGCCCCAGTATGACAACAGCTCAGATTTCAGAATTGTTCACCTTCCAAACTGCAGCTCTTAAAAGCTGTGCTACTAAGTACTCCATTGTTGAACACTGGAACCTGTGATAATGGGTGGAGCATCACACATGGGACAGCCCAATGCCATGTTTCACACATTACTGCTATGTGTTTCAATACAGATAATGTTTCTGCCAAAGGAGTCCATCTGCTTTCAGTTGAGCAAATGCAGTTGGCAAAGCTGTGCAGCTCTGTGCAATGCCAGTAACACATGAGATCTGAATTAGGTGCCAGTTCAGACATATTTTGTTAACTTGACTTCTGCTGACATGACTGGTAAGGGAAAGAATTGTGCTAAATTTATAGCACAAATGTAGGGTGTTGAGGAGTCCAGGATATTTGTGGCACTTCTTGTGAAGGGCTACGGTCATAGGCTGCTACAGGGGTGTTCTACTGGGTCTTCATATAAGGCTGAGGCTTGTAAAAGCTTAGCCAAGCCTGTGTCCACACAATGGAAGCAATGTCATCACTACTACAGTAACCTTACAAACTGCAAGCAGGACATTCAGTTACTCATTATGCTTTCATATATATTTCCAGGAGAAATTAACTCACCTCAGAGATGCATGGGGTAAATGTGATTCATGTAAAAATTCAAATAATTTTCACTCCCTCAAGCACTTGCATTTTGAGCAGGCATGTGCCATCCTTCATCTCAGGTATGCATGCCTTCCCCAATAACTCCTACTTTGTGCATTAGGCAATTTGAATACTATTTTTACTGTGCATGGGTTCATTACACAGAAGTAGCAATTGCTTTTTTTAATTAAGAAGGGTTTTTACGATATTAACAGCAATCTGTCAGGAAGAATTACCTTATGGCAATTGTAAGTATTATTTTAGAATGCATAATTTCAAACTTATATCAGATCATTGAGATTTCCTTAATTAGACATACAAACCTTTCCATCATAAATCAAAGTTTCAAAGGTTTGCAGCTATCATAACTGCTTATGTATTGCCAAAACAACATTCTTTAAAATAACTAAGCATCCTACAGGAAGGTTTGTCTCAAATAAATAACTGGTGTCAAAATCATGGTCTGAAACTAACTGCTAAAAAGAAAGACATCTACCCCAAGGAAATACCATATTGACAATACTCTCCTAAGAGTTGACACAGTTGTTTGGGATTTGGGAACTTATGAGGACAGTGACCTAACATTTGACCAACGTGTGTCTATTGCTTTATAAAAGTCCTTCTTTACTGAACAGCTTATAAACAAAGGGATTGTGTTTAGATCTAGGAATGTCATTGTCCCCCTTTACTCAGACATTGTTATGCCAGCCATTGAATATGGTGCCCCCTTAAGCATGTATCTGTCCATACTCATACAACAACCTGAATGCCTACAGAGATACCTTTCTAAAAGGATACAATCCTAAACAACATATTCCACATGGTCCAGCTCAAAGCCCTTCTTTTTATACTCAGCATTCTCCAACAAAATTACTGATGGATTTACTGAACATCAGTAAGACATATGATATCAGATATATTCAGTCTAGGAGTCTAAACCTGTTCTACCACATCAACAGAGTGGTTTAGAGGGACAGGTATATTTCACAGCAGGATATCACTGGTATGGAACGAATTCCCCATTCATATACAACAGAGTTTGTCTCTGTCCATTTTCAAGTACAACTTAGATCTATGGATGGAAAACAGAAAATTTTACTACAAGACTGCCTCCTATTCTACTAATGGACAGATGCAGCTCCTAAATGCTTTATCCCATGCATGGATCCCCTCAAATTATGTATAGTATGATCCCAGTTATTCTCATTAGGAGAAATAAATAATTATCAACCATGTGATAGGTAAGGCTAATCTGTAACCACATGGGATAGGTTATTTATTTATTTATTTAAAACACAAAGAACATCTTTAATAAATGATCATGGATGACATAGTCCATGTTACATTGATATAAATGGCAATAAACCATAGCGACACAATCTCATTTGTAAACATTATACATTCCAAGCCGTGCAAGCACAACTGTAGTGGCAAACATTGTTCATCACTTTTAACATATCCAGTCATTGTTAATCAACCATTACATAGCTCATTCAAACCCTGTCTTCTTTTAAACCTCATTCCTCCTCTGCATGTATTGATAGCACAGCTCCCATTTTATTCCTATGTAATTTGCTCCTACCCTTTTCTAAAGATTCCAGTTCCAGCTGTTTAACTTTGTTACTATCTTCACTACTTCTAGTAAAGTTGGGTTAGGCTTTCATTTCCATTTTCTAGTAACTGCTTTTTTGGCAGCCATCATAATTAAACTCTGCAAGACCTTAGTTTCTCTAGACAATTCCAAGTTTGTATCATAGCTCAAAAAATCCTTTCCCTAGTCACTCCAGCCTGCTCACCCACCATCTCCAACAGAGCAGTATGCAAGGAATCTTTAAAGTCCACCAACTCATTATACTCCCAGAAAATATGTTCCCAGTTATCTCTTCCTGCCCCATCAAAGCTCCAACATTTGCTGTCTAGCTGTGAAAAATTCTTTAAAGACTGCTTGCAATAAAAAAATATGTATATAAGCACTTGCAGGCAAAGATCCAAAATCTTCTAGAGTTTGTTGCATATTAGTAAAATGGGATAGGTTATTTTGAGCACAAAAAGGGATATTGATGAGGCTTAAAATAGCCCACAAGTGCAGTTTGTCCAGTACTAACCTATGAACCTATAGAATATACAGTACTGTGATATGTCTTTTATCTAATTAATTATTTTTTTCCCTCCCCAAGCCTTTCTGTGTGTGTGTGTGGGGGGGGGGGGGGTTCACTTCAGAAGCTCGAAATACTGAAATCTTGAATTTCAGTATCTTGAGCCCAAGAAGTGGAATCCACAAAACAACGAAAACTAAAAACCGCGAAATTCAAAAACCTCGAATACCGGAAGTTTTGAATTTCATGGTTTTACTACACACACACACACACACACACACACACACACACACACACACACACACACACACCATCCACCACACAAAGACACATAATCACTTTACTACACCCCCCACACCCCCCCCTACTTAAATATTCTCACTCCGAGGTCACACTACATAGAAACACACACAAAACACCACCACACAAGCTACTTTCTCTTCACACACACACATCACAGCAACAAACCACACTGACACACACCACAGCCTCTACCCAAACCCCTTAATGCACACACTTACCTGAATACATAACCATAGCGGAACTTTAGAAGTACAAAATTCCAAACCTCCGGTATTCGAGGTTTTGAATTTCGCGCTTTTAAACTTTCGCTATTATGTGGATTCGGCTTCTTGGGCTCGAAATATTGAAATTCAAGATTTCAGTATTTCGAGCTTCTGAACGGAACACGTGTGTGTATGTGTGTGTGTGGGTGTGTGTGTGTTTGTGCTGGGGGAGGGGTCATATTCACTAACAATCTGCTGTTTTGCATAACTTACTGTCAACAACTAATCATAAACAGCAAAGTGCATTGTCCACTGTAGCTCAGTCTGTCATACCTTCACAGATGACAGCACAGACATCTGCACTTCAGGGTCACCGTTTGTCAGTATTGCCCCCACAAGCCATGCCCTGCTTGTCCAATTATGTCAGGTAGCCCTGCCCCTGCTGCTAGTGCACTGGTACCCTCTAGGATCAGTAGACGTGGAGGAGGCAATTTTGCCATCCAGCAGGAGTTGACAAGGCTGGTGGAGGATATAATGGAGAGGGATCTTGGTGCACATATTAGAAGAGTTGAAAAGGTCCTACATGGCATTGCAAATATAATGCCATATCCAGCACTGACCCTGGGAGCTGCTGCAGGAGGGTTCCTATTACCTTATCGAATTGCTGAAACTTCGAACCCGAAAACATCAAACAGAAATGTTTGAAGTTTCAGCAATTCGAATTAAAAAAAAAAAAAAAAAAAAAAATCATGTGTATAGGAATATTTACCTTTGCTGCACTGTAGTGCGATCTTGGAGTTGGTATATTTAAGGAGTGGGGGGTGTGGGGGGTGCAGGGGGGTTTGTCCCCCTGCTTATGACAGTTAGTTTCTGTCCATTTTTTTATTTTGTGTGTGTTCGAAATTATAAAACTTTGAACACACAAGTTTGATCTTGTGGTGTTTGAAGTTTTATAATTTCGATAAGGTAATAGGAACCCGCTGCAGGAGACAATGATGACAGCTCTGTGGGTAAGGACTAAATTCTCACTGCTCAAAGCTGAACATGAGTGTTCCTTAGACTCCCTCACCTATGCCCAATCATTATATCCCCCATCCTTTTGTCTCCATCACAGTCCTTGTCTGTCCTGTATGTCTGTGGATGCATTTTATCCCACCCTTCCTACCTGACTCTCATTCCTAAGTACCTTTCCCAACATTCCTTTCTCTGCCCAAAAAAAAAAAATGGATACCCGTCCCACAAAAAAAATGACATTTCATACATAGCCCTCCATTTCACCTGTGGGTTATTCTGACACAACTGAGTTGATCTAATTGGCCATACAACATTACTCTACAGTTGTCATCCATCACTGATGTGGTGACTCTGCAAAGTCATGAAATTCTGTGTACAACTGTAGTGGATAGCTATGGTGCTTTTCTGTGACTCTCCTGAATATTCCTCTATTCTTTCCCCTTGTGTTCTACCCTCTGCTTACCAACTCCATTTTCACCCCTGTCCTATCCACCTCTTTTTCACACATTTAGTCTGGACAAAAATAGATTCACAGCCAACACACATGGCCAGAAAAGGCCCATTGGAAAGCCTTCCCTTTATGCCCTCTGCATTTGCTTGCAGCTTGGCATTGCACAGCAGAGCTGAACTGTTTAACTTTTTATTGCAAAAGCTGAAGATTTTAATTTTATCTGCAGTGGTCTAGTCACTGTTACACAAATGTGCTTAAATCTGCTGTGAGTAAAACCAGAGTAAAGGCAGTACTGTGGAACAGTTAATTTAAGAAATCTCATGCAGATAGATGCATTAAAACATGTCTACAAGATGTATTAAAGCATGTGTTGCTCTGTGGTGGTTTGTCATAATTGCCCTGTTTTTATTCTGATGTTTTTGCATAGTATCATGCGTTTGATTATAGCAGTACATCATTTTATTACTTCATGACATTTCGTATTCTTATCATATATTTACTGCTCTCCCAGTAACAGATTTCCTTAACATAACAATGGAAGAGAGCAGCAAGACTTAATTTTCAAAAAACAATGCAACCCCTACAGGGAGATTTATTAAGCCAATCTTGTCCTGTTTATTGCACTCCCCACACTTTATTTGTACCTGTAGCAATCAGTTTATTATAGAGAGCAAGGCAGATAAATGATTTAAGATGTAAGATTAAAACATCATACAGTTGTTTCTACATGTCCCACTAATCAAAATAGTGTTGCTATTCCTCTCTGCATCTGTCTCTAACATCGACTGTTGACCACTCCCACTTTATTAAGTTGTCAGTGTGCTCACATAGTGTTATTTTAATGCTGTGAAGTAGTAATTCCTATGTGGTGTGATAAGCTAATGCTTACATTTAAAAAAAAAAAATTTTTGAATTAATTTAAGGGTTCTAATCCAGCCACTAGCTAAGTGTTACTGAGTGGTTTAGGTACACTAAGTTGCATGCACCTGTTGGCTACATATTGTTGTGAGCAACCATTGTCCCTCTCCTGTTATAATCTACAGTGTACCTGCCTCCACGTGACGCTGCCGATGTATTGTCTCCCTTCGATATCATTATTTTCTACCTCTGCATTTGCACAATGTCAGATGCCAGGCAACAAATGCAACTAATGCTAACCCCTGGATTTACTATCCTTCCATGCAGGACTAGCTTAGTCCTGCATGGAAGCAGATGTTTAGGAGAAGGACAGCAGCACACCATGCATATTAATGAAGGTGCTCTGCCTGATCTCCTAATCTTACACGGAGCATGCAAGAGTGCAGGGGGCATGTCTGAGAACAGAGCTCTCAGAATATACACACCCCTGCAATGAAGAACAGCTGGCAAGTCCTAAAAGAATGAGCGAGACTGCTCATAGGTGTATGCATACCCCCAGCAACATCCCCCCATGTGTACAAGAGCAATAGTTAATACAAAAAATATGAAGATACTTTATTTTTTTTATGAAACAGATTAAATTTAACCATAGCTGCATGGGTTTGCCAATAACTTAGCAACGGTTAATGCAGCTTAAATGGCTGATGAGTATAAAAAGCAAGATATTTGCAATGAAGCAGTACAGCAATAGTGTAGTGGGCAGAGCATTCCGCTTATGAGAAGTCATTTCCGGTTCGAGTCCCACTACAGCACATACCATTTTCCATGTCAAATCCCTTTATGACCAATATTTTTAGTTGCATATCCTACTAAATAACATATATTTGTGAACTGGAGTACTGCATTAAATGCAGATGTGAGGTGTCAGTGTCATAATGTTGCAAAGTCCACAGATAATCACATGTGCCCCATACAGTATATGTACACAGGAATCAGGGATACAAATGGAAGGTAAAATGTGTAATGAATGATAACTCCATACAGCTTCCAAATCCCCCACCTTCCCAAGAACCATTAGACATTACTGTCTAAATTAGTGCAGGTGTAAGCAGGAGTAAGCACTAGTAAATAAGTGTAAGCACTATTAAGCAATAGTAAGCAGGAGTAAGCATATGTAAGCACTAGTGAGTGGGTTTAAGCCTGTTTGCATGGGGAAAGCAATGCACACATAGGTTAAGCAATATTGAAGCTAACTCTCTATAAGCATATTTAACTGGAGGTTAGCATTCCTTACCTTCACGCAAACCCTGCTTACAAGTGCTTAAAAGTGCCTTAATCACTCTGTATGCAACAGCTGCTGTTTTGGCCAGAAACAAAATAAACATCCTTTGCTGGTCTTGAACCCAGAGCCCTGTTGAGTATAGTCACAATAGTTAACAACTAATCCATCACAGCAGTGCATAAGCTCGAGATATCACCAAACAAATCCTCACTATAGTAAAATCAAACTGAACATGTGAAAGGAATCTATATACAGTTTTATGTTCTATAACCTAATACATAACATAAATATGTGAACTGGAGTACTGCAGTAAGCCCAGATGTGAGGTGTAATTGTAATAAAGTGTTAAAGTCCCCTAATAAACACAAGGACCCCGTGCGGTGCACGTACACATGAATCATGGATACCAGACACATATATAAGATGTAATGAATAATAAATCAATGCCAAAAAGCAAATATAATGCAAATTAAATATTAAGCAATGCTAATCATTGCACAGGCCAGCTTAGTAGGTGTAAGGAATGTGTAGGACAGCTAACTCAATTTGCCCATTGGTATACCCCTTTAAACAATGCCAACCTTAGGTAAGCCAGCTTTAATATAGCTTAGCCTTTTCAGAACCATCCACTCATGGCAAAGTGCAGGAAATTGTCCTTATATAAACCCAACAGATGGGAATACATCTCATAACTGGTTTTAGCTTCCCCTTGCAGGCACCATATCTGGAATGGGAGAGGGTGTGTGCTTTCAGGCACAGCGCTGGGGCATCCAGGAGTCCAGAGTCATGGCAGGACTCCTTGGCAAAGACCATGAGCAGAGACTGCTGCAGGGCCAGTACCAGGGTTCCCAATATAAAGCGGATGCCTGGGACTATCTCGCCCATGACCTCACCAGTGCACCTGGCATACCCCAAACTGGTGAGCAGGTCAGGCATCACTATGCTGACCTGAAGCGGTGAAAGAGGGAAAGAGAGTGGATCCAAGAGGCTAGGAGTACAGGGGAGGTACCAGCTGTGTGTAAGTATCACTCCACTACCTGTTTAATTGCAAGCTCATATACATTACGGATGGGTATGGCTAAATATTCCTCTTATGTCCTTCACAGTAGCAAGTGAGGGGGCTGCGAACCAGGAAGGCCATGGATGTCGCTTGGAGTGGTTGCGACGCGAGGTAGGTTAATACTGCTCTTGCATGTACTGTCATAGGAAATAAATCTAAAAGTATTAGTAAGTTAATTGCCTGCATAAAACCTGTATTGTTTAAGGCAAGTACTGCATACATCAGAGAATATGTCAGGAAGAGTCTCATATAGGTTGTATTCAAATAAAAGCATAACAGCCTGACAATGAAGGTCTAACTGCTGGTCTGCATGTGTTGACTTTGGTATCATATGGTAATGTAGATTTGCAATCACTTAATAGTACCGTTGTATTAAGCACTGTTACTCACACTGTGCAACATAAATAAAATGTGTAGGAATGTCTGTATATGACTGGTTTATTCCCCAGAGGTCATTTAGTACAACTGAGAGAGACATAGACAGAAAAGGGTGAAAAAGCAGCTGACAAAAGACAAATAGAACACACAACTAAGACGTGAACTGTTGCATTTTTATCAAACACGGCCATGGTTCAATTCCAGGGAGTGCTAGTAGCCTGCATACAGAATCACACCCCACAACTGTACAGATATGTCCAGAATGTTCAGTATATTGGCCCATATCTGCTGCCTGTCACTCTCTCACTCTGGGGAAATCAGTGGGATGATCCCAGACATATAGGCAGCAAACAATAAATACAACTGATTTTTGCACATCTATAAGAACAAACTTGTCACACTAGCAACTCCCCAAACTGTTATGAGAGTAAAAGCCAAGTATGTCCCACCTACACCCCCATGTTGTCAAGCTGTGACCAGAGTGGTACAGTAACATTGTGAGATGTATGTGCATAATACTAATGTGGAATCTGGTACTTTGTGTGGCAACATTCAGGTAGTGCTAACAAACATTGATCCCACAGGACCATCAGATACGAACACTGTGCCTAGAAATAAAAGATTGATACCCTGTACTGGTACTGTTTACTTTGGTATTGTATGGCATTGTTATTGTTGCAGTTGATCTGAATAATAAGGTATCACTCATCACTGTCACCCACACTGTGCTACATAATATAACTGTCTATGAAATCCTGTATATCAGTGTTGTAAGTCACTAAAGGCTGAAGAGGGCAATATTCTACATATGTGCCAATTCACCAGTATGTGGTCAAGACATGGCCAGAGTCTATGCAAAAAGAGGTGGACAGGTATGTGCATAACATCAACCTGGAATCCGGGAGTATGTGTAGAAACAGTGAGTGTTAACAAACAATTCCTCCACAGGTATACCAGGTAAAGGTACATACGGCAGGCAAAACCAGTTCATGTATATAGTTGTCAACAACCATACCACTGTCCAAACTAAGGCAATAGGGTAGTGTACT
>NC_056735.1:1500737471-1500932471 GCF_019279795.1 Protopterus annectens
CAAAATAAAAAAATAACATCCACCCAGCAAACTATCCAGAAGAGACATCATTCCCACAACAGATATGTGAAGTATATATGCATGTAATTGACTGTAGTACTTGGTCGATAATAATGGGATAGATGATGTGGAATGATTTATATGTGCCATCAGGTGTTGTTGTTGTAATGATATTCATCTGAACAACTGCTAAGGGCAATAGAGTCTGTCCCTGTGGGAAGTGGGTAGTGGGCCATACCTGTCAACTGTGCAGAGCAGCACTGACTGATAAGATGTAAGCCAACAGAGTGTGTGTTGTGTAGTATGTGTTGTGTAACGAGAAGCATGTATATTAGTGTGGCCAATAGCTGGTGGTGGACGTAATGCCATAATGATGGACACGTGGGTTCCACAGCCCACCACTTGTAGAATACTCAGGTTATCCTGTATTGTAGCATGTTGGAGTGCCATAGGTGTGTAATATGGTTACCTGCAATCTGGCCCTACATATACCCCCCTAATGTTAGGCTATGTCCATATGTGGCACCTGTCTGTGTTGTAGCAAAGCAGAACAGTGCAGCTGTGCGGGAAGGTGTTGTGAGATTGTGGATTAGATATGTACATATATATATATATATATATATATATATATATATATATATATATATATATATATATAGATATATATATATATATATATATACACACACACACACACACATATGCATGTCCACAAATATATAGATACTCATATGTAGACATATATATATATATATATATATATATATATATATATATATATATATATATATATAAACACATATATATAATGTCATATATATCTATACATATATAGATATATACCTATATGCACATGTCTACATATATACAAACACACACACACATATATGTATGTAAATACATGTCCTCTATATTACCACCACAGTGCTGTATGCTATGTGCGAGGGAACAGCACACATAGCAATACACCCAGATATATACAGCTGTCAGTGTGTGCAACATGGACGGGTATGTCACCTGTGAACCCCTTGTTGGGACCACATTGCCCTTTTCTGTGAAGTAGGGAATGGGAATATGGGGAAGTATGGCAGGTATAGTTGTGGAGGTGGTCTGGGTTGGCAGATATAGAGGACAGCCTACAGGGGTGGTATGTGACACATGTGGTGAGTAAACACCCTGCATGGTGTGTGTGGTCTGTTATGTGGAAGCCCCATGGTCCCCGATATGGACACAATGGGAACAAACCTCCCACCCACTGATACTCACAACAGCAGTCCATGTCCTGAAGGTACCTGGCCTGGAGGCTGAGGAGGAGGTGCATGTGGAACCTGTGAATGTGTAATGGGTGCCTCAAGGTGATGTAGCACATCCTACATGTGTCTGTGGAGCCCACTATGGAACATACCCTAGATCTGACGTCAGGGAACAAGATCATGTCTGTGTGTGCCCCTGGGGGGGTACAACATCCCCTGAGTTGGTTCCACCTGAAGATAGTGCTGAACCAGTACATGAGGAGGCCCCAGAGTGGGTCCCACATGTGATGTGGCCTGGTAACATGGGCAGATGAGTCTGGAGAGGTGGTTCTGCTGGAAAATATTCCCTAAACATGCTATTGTGTCACTGTTATGGAACATATGTGGGTAGTAATAGTCTACACAAGCCCGGAACATGTCCAACAGCATGCATAGATATCCCCAATAACACAGAATGTCAGATGTGTGGCAATCACATAGCAAGCATACCACAGGCATATATGGAACCATAGTGGCCCTGACAATGGCATTCAGGTGAATAGTCTGTAACATGCCAGCAATGATTGTGTCGAGGCAGAGAACATGTCTTCAAACACATAGCACAAAGTGTGGTACAATACAATATCTGTTCCCCTGGTAGATAAGCTGTAGCCTTACCTATTGAGTTGTGTGTAAAGTTGGTTGTCACTGATATGGTGTGGGGGTGACAGATATGTGTATTAAGAACTATGGTAACCTTGCTGTATGTGTTGCTCAGACCTGTTTCCATCTTTATGTCTTTCAGGCAAGCTGTCACATGGATGGCTCCCTGCCTAATCAGCTGCTGAGAATGAAATAGTGCTAAACCACCTAATCCAGCACTACCCTGTCCTGTTTGGCTGGGCCACCCATGACCAGCAGGAGAGGACCACCCTGTGGAATGACCTAGTCCACAGGGTCAATGATGTCGGACTGCACAATAGCAGTTATGAGCAGGTGTGGAATCATTGTTCAGACCTGCAACACAATGCCCGTCGGCATGCTGCTGCAGTCTGGGGGATCAGCTCACAATGGGGGGGTCATGCCATCCATCACCCCCCGACACGTGTTGAGGAGCTGCTCGCCAGCCTTGTGACACCTGCCCATCTGCATAGCTAACAACTGCCGGACACCATTGTGGAGGTGAGTGCTACCCACACACCAGCTGAAGAGCATGCAGGTAAGGCCACAGAGCACATCAGTAGACCACTGTTGCATATGCATCCGCATCTGTACAGGTAGATCATGCATATCTGACATGTCATAGATATAGTTTGTTGCTGCATTGTAGTGATAAACAGATGTGCATATGTGGTAGTATTGTGGACATGAACTGTTAATGTACTGTAATGCTGCACCCACACTGTAGCAATGCCACAGGTGTGGCCACTGACTTTGCATATCTCACTCCCTTATGTAGATCCCTCCGGTATACCACCAAGGCAGCAGACTGTAGCGGATGAGTATTGTTTATGTTGATGCTTGCAAATACACCGGGCCTGTAATGGCTATGGTATATTCCATGCACACATCTAACACACCTACCCAGAATGCATGCAGTACATGTGCATGTATTGATGCTGTTAAATGCACGGCATCACAGTGGTGACAATGATGGGGTTATTAGAAGGGTATATCAGACACCTGCAAGATAACTAACATCCTGTCATTGTGGAATGTGTCACAGGGAGTAACATAATGGTGGGAGACATGGCCTACAGTAGGGACATGTGTGAAACATCACCCGTATACAGTGCAACAACAGTGTTTATACCAGTAGTACAATGGCAACTGTTACAGAGTTACACTATGGCATAATGTATTACTGTGGTCCACATTATCAGCTGGGACTAGGCTGTAACATGTGGTGTTCAGTGTATGGGGCACTGCAAACTGACATACATGTGTAGGCCTTACTTGTCAAGCATCTGCAAAAAGGCTGAAGGTGGGGTGGCTGTGTCAGTACAACACACCAGTGCACTGCAGCAGGGATCCTAAGGATCTAAGAATGGCGGTATCTGCACACAGTCATGTTCGGGAACTGTGGAGATGTAACCCTACCCCTACAGCAATAGTGATGGCAGTGTGTGAACACCAAGGGATATGCACATGAGTAGACTTTGCAATCATGCAGATTTGGAGACATCTGTAGGGCAGACTGAACATACACTGGCAAATGCAGATGTGCCATGCTAGTATACCCCTGCTAGGAGTAGTGACTGCTGTAGTGCACATAACAATAGGTGCAACCATCATGATAAGGATATGCACACATATGCACACACGGAGTGTATGCATCGTGGTCAGAATCCGCACACCTAACACATTCCATAGACACTGCATGTGAATGTACAGGACATATGTCACATATCAGGCTCATGTACTGTTAATATATGCGGTGATGTGGTCCCATGACAGATTAAGGAAGGGTGTGTCATATCAATAAGGGTGTGTACACTCCCCATAGCCATGGTATGCTCTGATGGTTGTCAGTGTAATAGTATTGGATTGGTCATACATGGTCTGCTGCTGTTGAGATCTGTAAACCAGGCATCGGGCATTTACAAATGACATCTGTCCACATATCATCCCAGGTATGTGTTGCTGAATAACATAGGGGCTGTGAGCATTAGAGCTGACATAACTGCCACAGTACTACACGTTCAGCAATGGGTTATACACCTGTGAGGTTTGGTGCACAGTACATGGCAGGATGCAGAACAGATGCACAGCAATACTGTGTACATGGGTGCAGTGGTATCCAGGGAAGGGGCATCACCTACTAACACAGCACATGCATCACACACACATGTATACTGTTGCTAGCATGCCTTGACTATAGATGCACTGCATGCTGTTGTGTACCAGATGTTATGCATGTTGACAGATGGGTAATAGGAGGACTGTGTGTACTGACATTGTTCAACCTCACCTGTATGTGTAACTAACTAACTAATTTATTACACTACAGCATTATGCAGTTATAGGATGCACCATGGAGATTACTGGAGTACTCCTTCCCCAAAGGTGTATTTCACTGGGAAGGACATTAGCAGGCTTGCCGAAGAAGGTCAATTGAAGTTGTAACGCCTGTGAATGGCCTCAAAAGCATTGCACACTACACAGACAAAGAAACACACACACAAACATCCACACTTGCCATGTGTGGGAATAGATCCCCTACCAAAATACTATATCACACTATAGCAGTACACTGTTATAGGATGCTTCACAAAGATTAATGGGCTGCTCCTTTCCCAAAGGTGTATTTCACTGGGAATGACATCAGCAGGCTTGCCATAGTAGGGCAGTAGAGGTTGTAGTGACTGCGAATGGCCTCAAAGAATTGCATCCTACACAGACAAAGAAACACACACACAAACATTCACACTTGCCATGTCTGGGAGTAGATCCCCTATGAAACTACTATATCACACTACAGCATTATGCTGTTAAAGGATGCACCACGGTGATTATGGGGCTACTCCTTTCTCAAAGGTGTATTTCAAAGTGAATGACATCAGCAGCCTTGCCAAGGTAGGGCATTTAAATTGTAATTTGTGTGACTAGCCTAAAAAGCTTTTCTCCCTACACAGACACACAGTTGCCATGTCTGGGATTAAAACTCCTATCTAACTAGATTATCACACTACATCATTACGCAATTACAAGACATGCCATGGAGATTACTGGGCTACTCCTTTCCCAAAGGTGTATTTCAAAGTGAATGACATCAGCAGCGTTGCCAAAGTAGGGCATCTGAATTGTAATGAATGTGACTAGCCTAAAAGCATTGTTCTCTACACAGACACACACAGTTGCCATGTCTGGGATTAGAACTCCTGCCTAACTAGTTTATCAAACTACAGCATTACACAGTTATAGGAACACACCATAGAGATTACTGGGCTACTTTTTTCCCAAAGGTGTATTTCAATGTGAATGACATCAGCAGCCTTGCCAAATTAGGGCATTTGAATTGTAGTGAGTGTGACTAGCCTAAAAGCCATTGCTCCCTACACAAACACATGAATACACACATAGTTACCATGTCTGGGATTAGAACTCCTTCCTAACTAGTTTATCACTCTACAGCATTACACAGTTATAGTACACCCTACGGAGATTATTGAGCTACTCCTTTCCCAAAGGTGCATTTCAAAGTGAATGACATCAGCAGGCTTGTCATTGTAGGGATATGGGGAGGGCAGTGTGTGTGTGCATGCACCATAATCCATTCATCTAGAGGTAGACACACCACACTCAGGCACAGGCAGGTTTATATTCTGCAAGTATGTGTATACAACTGTTAGATGACTACTGCCTTGTACAGTCATATTGCACAGCTATCTCTTACACCACAGAGTATGTAATGCTGAGGGTTACCAGTAGCTAATGTCTACAGTGAGTGACATTTACACATCATGTGGTTGTAGCCATTTGGCTGTGTGCTGGGTGGGACAGGCCTCATGATGGAAGGCTCTTTGTCACTGTCACTCTCTTCCACACATCTATGTATGTGTACTTTTGGCATATTATAGTGTGTTGTCCTTGGATATATGTGTGTATTCCTATCCAATGTGTGTGCAAAACATGACTGGTGCATACTGAGGAGTGTATGCACTAACATCTGCAATTGTCAGATATGTATAATCCACTGCTGTTAGCAGACATGGGCTTCATTTAAGTGTGTGAACATGTCCAGTATGACCTTTCAGTATGTTGTTGTCTGACATTGCCTTCATTTCTCTAAATGTGTGAGCATGCCCAGCATGCTCTTCTGTAGTGAATGTGTGGATCCATTCGAGGTAGTTTGCACTCCAGTGCAGACCTTTGTTTTCTACACCTACAGCTAGTAAACTGTTTCTGCAGGTTATTTGTAGATCAGTTGGCAATATGGAGTCACACTCTGCAAGGGATAGTGTGTACTGTAAGTGATTGTGTCTGTGCTGCTTCTGCTGCATGGTACTGGTGTTAGTAGAGATATTCAGACATTTGTACTGTTATATACTGTGATGTTTTATGTCCTCAAGTAGTGTCAGGTGGACAGTATTGCTCACAGTGATGTCATGGGGAGCACAAGGTGAATATAGCTGTGTCCAGTATTGTGGTCAAATGCCTACATATTCATGGAAAGTTATGCCATTCTGGAGGGTGAGCTGCAGACATTTGCTGCTGGGTCTGTAATTCCAGTTCAGCACCTTGGTACAGTGATGGCAGTGGATCCCATACTTGTACATCCATCGACATGGCAGTATGGCCTTATCTTGCTGTGGCAATACCTCACAGCTGTACAGATTCACACAGGTTACCCAGAGGTAGGGGTCATAAGTCAGGACATTACCCCTATTGTGGTGTACAAGCAGGTTTGTAGCCACCCATTTTTGAGTTTGCAGCCAGGGATATTATGTGCACATGGCTGTGTGCCGGACCTTGCACATTCCATGCTGCCCATGCTCCCACCCCCTCTATTATTCTATCCTCCTCCATACATTATGCATACATTCTCTGATACTTTCCCTATAGTTATCACCTCATCACAGCTGTGTTTTGGTGTTGGTCCACAGTTCATGCAGTGGGACATGGTGGACATGTTACTGTCATTTGTCCACATGGCCTTGCATATGGCGTATGTGGAGTGTGTTATGTTGTTATTTGGGAGTCCATGACATAACATACATTGGCAGTACGGGCGAGACACATGCCTTTTGCTTAGGCCTGTAGGCCATTTGGTGGTGATTCAGGCCAGCTGTAGCAGGCTGTTGCATTCTGTCAGTTCTACAGTCCCAGACTGCCATACAGTACATTCCCCTGTGGTGACAGGGTAGGTGTGCTAGGTGTTCATGCCATTACTTTCTATCAGTATTGATCAGGTGGTGTGGATGCTTGCAGGGTGCTACTTACAGCTAGTGACACACCTGCATGGGACACCTGCAGTGCATGCTGTATTCTTTTGCTATTGCCATACACAGGTAGGGGTCATATTGTACCCATTCCCACCAGCAGGTATACGCCCAGAGAGGTACCTGTGGGTGATGTTTGGGTGAGCTGGGTGCATGTGTGCTATAGACACTACTTGCATCTGACTCACATATGCATGGGGCATTCCAGTTATGCTGCCTTGTGCAGGGACATCAGCCTTTTCCCAATACATCAGTCCTATCACCTTTTTGATCTGCAAGTGTTTGGCCAGACAACATTGGTATTCCCTACTACAAGCCCAGATAATGTGATGCATACCTATATGTACAATTCAAAGGGTGTGTCCATTTCACAGTTACACATTATATACTGTATGTCTGGGGTACTTTTCCCTGTGTACTGCTTGTATATCTAGCCCAACAGTTATACCATGTCATCTTTCAGCTGGTGACACATATTACCATCATACATTTATAATGGCTTACTGCTAGCATGTGCTATACTAGGGGGAATTGTGTTTGGCACTGCAGTTGTGAGGACATGGCCCTGTCATCGGCAGTAGTGGGCAATGGCCACCAGGTCAATCCTCAACATGCATACATACTGACCACTCTTACACCATATGAAACACACACCAACCAAACACACACATACCTGCATATTGTACACATGCTGCAATCTATCCTGCTACTTTGACCACCTCAGGTCAGCTGTGCTCCACTGGTATTATACCTACACATACATGTTACTACATGTCTACATCGGATTGGAGTGGGGCACACCTGGCTGTTACTACATTTCTACATAGGATTTGGGGGGCACACCTGACTGTTACAATGTGTACATCAGATTTGGGGGCACACCAGACTGTTACTACATGTCTACATAGGAATAGGGGGGACACACCTGACTGTTACTACATTTCTACATAGGATTGGGGGGCACACCTCACTGTTTCTGCATTTCTACACTGGATTGGGGGGCACACCTGACTGTTTCTACATTTCTACACAGGATTGGGGAGGGCACAACTGACTGTTTCTACATTTCTACATAGGAGGGGGGCACACCTGACACTTGTACACATTTGCTATGACTGTACTGATATGTCGGGTACTTCATTTCATCCTGTATTCTAGCCTATCATGCTGACTAGGGGCATATCAGTTTAACTGAGCTCTAAGGTTTCATTGACCTACATATCAGTTTCTGACTTCCTACCCTTCATAACTAACATACCACTGCCTGAACTGCTGGAGTCTGTCTGTGTAGGCCTGGGGGGTGGCTACTCATAGCCATCATTTAGAGGCCTTAGCACAGCCTTTGTTTGTATTTGTCTACACCTGTCCTGCTGGCTGTGACTGTTTTTGGGTATGTGAACCTCCCTGACTGGCATGTGTGAGTCATATCGACACACATGTGGCCCAGCACATTTCCTGCAGTGGGTTTTGTCACCATGTGTAGTACTGTTTACTATGGTGACACCAGTATTTGTTACAGATCTCATGGTGCCACTATAGGTGTCTACTATGTGTTAGCATCCCTTTCAGCCATCCAATTCCCTTGCATGCTCACATCCATACAAAAGATACAAGTAACAACACATACTACTCCTTTTGGCGATTGGTAAAGAGAGTGACTTACCTTGTGGGTGTGCCAGTATTGAGGATGGTGCTGGAGGGCTGCCTTTGTAGGATGCACATAGTACAATCCCTATACATGGTTGAGCACAGGTAGTGTCATGTTTGGCATCCCTTTTACTATATGTGCGTGTCAGAGAGTGGTGTAATTCCCTGGGTCCCTCCTGTGTCAGTGTATGTGCTATGTGTTGCCGCTTTGCCAAGGCCAGGGCATACTGGGAATGCCTCCTTCTGCCTACTGGGGCAGGTTCAGGTTGTTCCTCCTCTGAGTCACTCTATGCCTGTGCATGCCTTGGCAATAGTGGGGGCTGCATGGCCCTGCCCCATGCTGTCCCTGCTGCAGCTGTTTCAACAGGCTCATATTGTGTAGCATGGCACATACAATGACAATTTGAGCACATGTAGCTGGGGAGTACTGCAAGGCTCCACAGGATGTGTCCAGGAACTGGAACTGTGACTTGACCATCCCAAACACATGCTCTATTACAGCTCTGGTCTGTGTGTGTGTGTGCATCATTATGGAGGGCTTGTTCGGGTGTGTGTGTGTGCATTTCTGATGGGTGTCATCAGCCACGGCTCCAGTGCGTAACCAGCATCCCCCACTAAGTGACCATAAGGGATGTCCACACTGGCAAATCTCTGGTACAGCTGCGTCAGATGCCAGATGTGGGAATCATGATAGCTTCCAGGGTAGCCAGCACACACATTCATTATAATGCCCTGGGCATTGCACACGACCTGGCAGTTGATGGAGGGCTAAGCTTTTGCAGTTGATGTAGACCCTACCCCACTAACCAGGTGGTGCTTTGATGTTTATGTGCGTGCAGTCTATAGCACCCACTACCTCAAGTTATTCTGATATTTGGCGGAAGAGATGCATATTGCTGGTCAACGCCTCATGGGTGTTGGGGAAATATACGTGCTCACCGGCATGTGCTGACATGGCATCCAGGAACTGGTGGAGTACCCTGGATGCTGATGCCTGTGAGATCCCTATTATATCTCCAGTTGGCCTTAGGAAGGTACCTGTAGCTAGTATTCTTAGGCCTACACATACCTTGGTATGCACTGAGATGGGTTCCCCTCTGATAGTTCTGTGTGTGAGGGGTGGCAGGCACAGCTGAACAATTTGCTGTAGGATGTCCCTGTCCGCCCTATAGCACTTCACTATCTCCAGCTCATGTAGCTCCTGGTAGGTTACCCTGGGTCTGTACACTCTTCTCCATCTCCACACTGTGGGTTGGTCAACAGCATTCTCATCCTCACCACCCTCAGCCTCTTCCACATGTTGATGTATGATAGCTATTGCAGCCCCTATCATTTTGATGGGTTTTTTTTGTTAAAATTCCCCCACTTGTATACATTGGTGGTGTAGAGTATGTGGGAAAAAACAGAGGGGAAGGTGTTTGCATAGTTAGTAGTGTTCTGGGCTGGGCTGGTCTGCTGCCTGTGTAATTGGCTGATTCTGATACATTTCACCTGCCAGCTATGATAGTTCTCCTAGATTACCTTCCTCCTGCTGTTTTCCCTTCCCATTGCCTTCCTGTTTAAGCCTGGGGGCAGGCTGAACAAACACAGTGCTCAAATGTGCACAGAGCTGCTATTTCCTGGTTTACTTTTTTTTTTTCCTTTAAAACTCAGTGCACAGAGCGCCCACCCGCTTAGGCAATGTAAAGTGTGCTAGGCAGCCTCAGACACACCTCCTTGCTTAGCTCTGCTATGCTAATGGCAAACCCGAACTAGAAAGCTCCAATCTGCTTACAGTATGCCTGACACACACTCCTATGATGTCAGCTACCTCCTAGGCTTGCACCAAGCTATTCTTGCTCTTACACTGTTGGGTGCTGACTAGCTTGCAGGGGAAATCGGGATTCAGTATCATTCCCCTCATTTGCATAGGATTGCCTGCTGGCGCATAGTTACAGGTCCCTCACTGAGCCTCCCCACTTAGGAACCACTATTCACTGACCATGTTGTCTTCTGCCTGCTATTGAGTCCAATGGCAAAATAGTGATTTTGGTTAGAATGCTTATTTTAGAGTTTTTATTTTATTTTTCACCTGATCCAGTTTGCTTGCAGCTGCCCTACAGTTAAACAGTCGGGATCGGCTAAAAAAAAAAAAAGTTGATTTTTTTATTTTTGCAACTGTTTTCCATGCCAATGGCCATATATGTGGCCATTAGCATGCTTTCTACATAATATCCACCCTTAATTTGGAGCTACTATGGCTCCGTTTTGTAGTTTGCAGAAACGCACTCGGTCACTGACCGAGTACGTTTCTGCAGACTAATCTAGTCCTGCATGGCCGGCTTCCAGCTTCCTGGATCACAAATTCACCTCATTTGCATGGATTTCACCTGCAAATGGAGTAATTTTCATACAGTGGCTGAGTCTGTGCAGGACTAGTGCAGGAGCACTGGTGCACGTCCCTACAGCTTATTCCTGAATCACACGGCAGTCGTATTGCCTGCTGGAGCTCCTGCACTAGTCCTGCACACCATGCAGGGCTTGCTGAATCCAGGGGTAAATGAAATTACACAGCTTCCGGCAATATCTTTGGATTTGATTCCTTAAGTCTGCATTACTCTATCTCACTTTTCCCTGTTGTGCTAAGCTATATTTTATCTGTTTAATATATTCCTGAACAAGAAGAAGACTTGGATGTACAGATTACAGTGATCAATAGGGTAAGTAAAGTGAAAACATGCATTCATGTTTGCAAAAATCTGCTATGAAATAGTAAGCATCACCATTATTATCATCATTGTGTCATTTTATGCATTGAGTTAAGATTAATACTCAGGTTTAAATGTTTTTTTTTTTTGCATGCAGTAAATGTTCGATTACCTATGGATAAAAAATGTCTCATGAGGTTTTGTCTCACTACCATGGCTGCAAATGTTGGCTAAACCTTTACTTAACACATCATTATCCTGCTACAACATTAATGTGCCTGCTATCTATTGTGAAGTCTGTCTTGTACAAATCTTTGCATGGAAGTCATCACAGAGCAACACAGAGTACTGCTAATTCCAATTCTAAGTTAAAAATTTCAAGATGTTATTATGAATTAACTAACACTTTGCCATTAGCAATACAAGTCAGCTTGGCAGCGCTGCACAGTGTACAAAACAAAGAGAAAATCAAAGAACTATTGTCTTCTGTTGCATAATGCTTGTATGCCTGTGTTACTGTTGTCAACAAGTGATCCTAATTTCCAAATGACTTTAACCACTTAATTTGTTTAACGTATACATCTGCTATACAGTGTTTACACTTGCAATGTGTAATCAGTCTGGTTAAGCTCTTCTCACTGAATCCATCACGAGCATTCTGCAGTGTACTGTCATATGTATGAATTATATGTTTGTCTTGCTAATGCACATAGTGCAAGTATGAGAGAATACAGGTTTGCAATCATACCGACATGAAGTCACAGCAATTTTTGATTGATAATCCAGTAGCATGCATCAATTAAACTATATATCATCCCATTGAGTGGAGCATGTCAATGTCCCTAATAGCTACACAATGTACAGTAAGGACAGTATCTACCTTTCATTATAAAAGTATGTCATTACAAATGGCAATCATAGGGATGTTATATTGTCCTGCACACACATTTGCATTTTTTGCACAACTTGTGATGCACAGTACCATACCCAAACAAAATATTCTAGTGTCCAATAGGTACTGACCGCCCTCTTGTGACACTTTTGAGTAACAGACAGGTTGGAGGTTCTATGCCCACCACAGGAGACTTGTGTGTGTGTGTGTGTGTGTGTGTGTGTGTGTGTGTGTGTGTGTGTGTGTGTGTGTGTGTGGGTGTGTGGGTGTGTGTGTGTCTGCGAGGAGAGAGAGCCCATATGTAGCACACTGAGCTTTATCAAGTTCTGAGAATAATACTTTTAACTGTTCTCTCAACTCCCTTATTCCAGTTTTTCATTTGGCACCTGGTGCCACTTCCTAGTTTGGTACCATCAACACCAGGTTGAGGAGTAAAAAAAGTTATGTTCTCTGACTGGGCACTCCTTCACTCCTAAGGATGAGTGCCAAGTTCTAAATCCCTCTATCTGTGATCCTGCGTTTGGATCTTTTGCACCACCCTAACTATGTTTCTAGTAATGAGTTGTGAGTATGTTAAATAGTCCGGTAACTGAAGCCAGTTTAGTTGTTTCTGTGCTCTGCAATGATGAGTCTTATATGTAAGTTTGGCAACAAGTATGGCTACTTTATTGTAACAGGTGGAGAGTTTAGCAGTATGTGTAGTATTTAGGAAAGCAACAATAGGTAAGTCATAGAGTAAGGCTGAGCGAAAGTAGGTAGATGCTAGTGTTTGTCTGCCATTGATTCTATAGAAGGAACTGTGTTGGCTTGCAATACATGTTGGTGAAATCCGAGGTTATTGTCAATTAGAACACCCAGAAGTTTTGTATGGGTTATAGTTTTCAGTTTTTGTGATGCCGGATGACGTTATTTCGTTTTGGTATTGTTTAAGCATGAAGAACTTAAGTTTCTTTTTTTTTGAGGATTTAAACATAGGTTTGCAACATTTATGTAAACTTTAGTAGCAGTGAAAGAATTTTGTTGAAGTCCTGAAGCATTGGTAGAGATAGGGCTGTACCTATAAGGGTTGAGTCATCAGCATAACAAACTATGCTAGCAAGGCTTTTGTTGATATATAAAAAGGTTGAATAATAGATGGCCTAATATTGATGCCTGTGAGATACAACAGTGATCGGTAGGAAGAAGAGGGATATTGTTTCCATTTGAGTGCTAGTTGCCTGTCATTCAGATAGCTATGAAACCATGAAAGAGAAGGCTGAGTAAGGCCAAGGGAAAATAATTCAATAAGAAGATATTGATGGGATTTGGTGTCATATGCTTTTATCAAATCTAAGAACAGCAAAGATACTAGATTGTTGTCTTTCCTAAGATGGTCTATGATGTTGGTGAACCTGAAGAAAGCAGTGATACTACTATGATGGGGTCTACAATTGTGCTGCGTTTTGAGAAAAGATACTGAATCAGTTATAAATGAATGCATTTTTCCAGTGTTTTTGACAGAGGATATAGGATGGCAATAGGTCTATAGATGGAAAAGTCTGCTGATGTGCCACCTTTGTGGAGTGATATTATAAAAGACTTTTTCCAAGTGGATAGGACTTATCTCTCTGATATGGATCACTTTATCTGTTTGGATTCAGTGAAAAACCTGGCATCAACTGCTGTTTTTAAGCAGGGGTGGCTCATGCTGTTGGGCTGCAGGACTGCAGCCCCCTCCAGCTATAAAACAAAAAAGAAAAGAAAAACAAACATGAGTCGCAGAACATCGCACATGCGCACTCGTGTCATTTCCAGATATCCTGACTGATGGTGAACCAGTCTGGAGCATGAGCACAGATTCCAGGCTGTCTCACCAGCAGTCTGGATTAGGAAGACAGCATTCAGCAGCAAATATCCCAGAAGTCTATGCAGTTACAACTGCATAGACTGGAAGAGGTTGCTTTGGGCTGCTCTCGTTATATGGACTTTGGGCTCAGGTAATACAACGGATGTTACTAAGGAGTGTGTGTGTGTGTGTGTGTGTGTGTGTGTGTGTGTGTGTGTGTGTGTGTGTGTGTGTGTGTGTGTGTGTGTTTGTGTGCCTGTGTGTCTTTGTGCGTATCAGTGTCTGTGTGTGTGTCTTTGTGTATGCTTGAATCCTGTACCTTGGGCCCAGGTGGCAAGAGCCCGAATTCCCTACCCACTATCATTTGTAAAAAATGTGCAGATTTTTGCCTCATAGTTGTTCTGTTCTGTTCCTCATAAAATCTGTGGTTTCTGTATTTTTGTGTCTTTGCACAGTCAGTAGTGCAGTGGTGCATTGTTGCCTGACAGCTACAGGTTCTCTGATTTTGATTCTTGGCTGGGGTGCCTTCTGTGTGGAATCTGCATGTCCTCCCTGTGTTTGTGTGGATTTCCTCTGGGTGCTCTGGTGTCCTCCTGTCTTACAAAGACATGTGTCTGGAGTGTTTCTCCCTGGGCCTCTATTGAAAATTGGCTTTTGTTCCAAGTCAGACTTTCCTGGTTAACAAATGTTAAATAAAAATGACAAGCATTTGAATTTCAGACTTCATATTCTTCAGAAAGTACATGGTAACACAAAACCTTTTATTCTAGCAATTTTTTAAGTTTATAAGATGGATATTTGAAATTTGTCCCTATTTTTGGGACTGTATTCCCAAATTATTGGATTAGCCCTGTTTTTTGTGCTAAGGTTGAGAGCTATGGTAAGAACTGACTTCACTGAATGTCTTTGGGGGCTGTATTCCTCCATTACTGGCTTTGTCCAGGTGTTTTTTGCTAAGAGGTTGAAAGCTATGGTGAGAACTGAATTCACTGAATATGTTTGGAGGCTCTATTGCCATTGTTCAGGTGTTTTTGCCTAAGAGGTTGACAGCTATGGTGAGAACTGAATTCACTAAATGGTAGCCATTTAAGTTTCAGTCTTCTTTTCTTTCACAAAACAGCTGATATGGCATAGTGGTATGTTGCTCTGATTGTTTTGCACAGGGTCCTAGGTTCAAGACTTGGCAGTGAAACGTATGGTGGTAATGCAGCATTTTATTCTAGCAACTTTTCAACATTATACAAACAATGTTTAAAATGTGTCCCTGGTTTTGGGGCTTTTGTCCCCCCCCCAATAAATTTTGGCTTTTTCCAGATCTCTTGTGCTGCAAAGTTCAGAGATACAGCTGAGTGTTGAGTAGATTTTACAAGGAACTGAAAGCTGCAGGGGAGCAAAATTTTAGTGCTGCTTATGCTGAGTTAGCTTGTATTGTTAGTAGCACAACAGGTAGTGCACTTGCTTTTGATGCAGAAGACTGTGGGTTCTACTCCCACAGTAGGTAGATGCATTGCTGATACTGTACTGTGTTGCAAAGGGGGTGGATGCTACAGTCCTTCTTGCTGAAGATACCTAGTATCTATGAACCTGTTATCAGTTTGCCATCCATTCCTATTGCAATATTATTAGCTTATCATTTTGTTAGTGTAACATAGGCAATTTATTCCTCAAGGGCAACAAGCACTTTATTTGTAGATGAAACAATGAAATATAAAGTTGTTTGCTAGCAGCAACCTTTTCATCAGTGACAGATCTCTTTAATGTGGAATTATTTAGATGACTTTTGCTTCTTCAGAGATGGTGCATATTTACTGATACTGGTGGACTGTAGAAGTTTGAGTAGACTTTTATGATGGACATTTTCAGAACTGGGCAGTTTTGTTATTATTGGTGCATGCATTTTGTTTCATTGTTTGCTGGAAAAATGTTCAAAACAATAAATTTAAAACACCCTCTAAAACTGTACTGTATTGTACAAGGAATATAATTTAATACAATCAGGAAGTTGTATCAAAGAGCATGTGCATGTTTCATGTGCAATGGGCCTGTGATTTGAAAACAGCCCAAATTTAATCTTTATCTGCCACTGGCAAATTGTATTTTCTTTGAATGTTAGTTTCAATGCTGTTTCAATGAATGTGAGTTTCAAGGGTAAAGAAGTTTTAATGCTAAGTCCGTTTTCATTGTGAGATTGCATTGCTTTGTTTAGCAGATATCTATTAGTGTTTGTGCTGTAAAATGCAAAATATAACTTTCAAATGAAGTCCAAATCATTGCAGAAGTAAATCAGTATGCACATTAGTGTTTATGGTAAATGGGGTGAAATAGCCAAGTAATGATTCATTGGAATGGCTGCAGGGGGAAGGCTCCATTTGACCATGATTTTGTGAGGGGGGGGGGAAGGGCAGCAAACTCAAAGACAGCCCCAGCTGAACTATACCTCTCAACTGTCCAGATTTTTGCTTCTTATTTTTGGTTTGTTCCACACTAAATTTGTGGTTTTCTGGCAAATCATTTAGGAATTAAGCCACTAAATAATGACAAAAACTGGGTTTCAGACTTCATAACCTTCAGAAAAATGCATGGTAAAGCCAGACCTTTTATTCTATCAACTGTCTCAGTTTATACAAGAGCAATTTTTAGTACTGTTTAAATGTTCTCTCAAAATATTTGGCCTTGTCCAGATTTCCTGCATTAACAAGTTGAGAGGCACATGCAAATAAATTGCTTTATAGGATTAAGCATATCCAAACCTCTCAACTGTCCCCGATTTTGGCTCAAAATGTTGCTCTTCCCCTAATAATCCCTTCGCAAAATGGCAATTTTGGAAGAAAACATTTAGGGTTTACAATTAATAAATAACTGTAATAATCAGAGTTATAGATTACTTTTATTTCAGAAATGCATGCAGATTCTTTTATCTAGTCAGCTGCTCAAGTTAGCAGTACTAATAATATTAAAAAGTGTCCCTTTTTGACAGGTTCCCAGCTGTATTGTGTGACTATTTTATATTTTTGCATCACATTTTTGGTCCGTTTTTCATAAAATTGTGTTTTTTTGGCAAATTAGTGGCAAATCATTAAAGACTGAAGTTAAAAAATAATGACAGACATTTGAGTTTCGGATTTCATACCCTTCAGAAAATGCATACTAATGCAAGACCTACTATTCCATTATTTTTCTAAGTTTATAAGAGCGATATTTAAAAATTGTCCTTATTTTTGGGCCTTTGTCCCACTTCTATGTATGACTTTGCCCAGATTTCTTGCTCTGAGGTTGAGAGATATGACAAATGTGTCAGAGCCATCACAGTCAGCCAGAGACATTTCAAATTGTGACATACTTGTTGCACCCCACTCCCCCATGTAGTGTCTCTGGATGTGTTCAAGCTAGGCAAGGAGCAGTTATGCAGTGTAAATGTGCAGAGTATCCCCCCATCCAAGGTAGACACAAGTACTACAGTGGCTTTTCATCTGTCCTTGATTTTGCAGAATGTTCTGGTTTCTGTAATATTTTTATACTGTTGATTTATGCTTATTATTATTCAGAAAGTGCCCATTGCTCTGTGTTTAAGTAGAAATGCTTTAATGACCATCAGGTAAGCTTGTTTAAGATTGTAAGATTCAAGTAAGCTTTAATAAACATACTGTTAAAGAACTGCCAACATTGAATGCCTTTCTGTTGCTGCCGTGCAGAGAATACTTACATAACTAGATAACGTATAAGCATTGGGTATTGAAATGCATATGACAGTATTTGTAATAAAGGACAGGATTACATTATTTTAAGAAGCTCATTACATTTGTTGGAGACTTGCAGTCATCTTTGCCGGCTTTACCTGTAAACTAAGCAGAATGCTAATCTATCATGTGTGGTCCATAACCTGTGCAGTAATCCTTTAAGCAATGTATCTTGAGTGTGTTTCTTGTTTGTTTTTCATTTTTTACTTTGATCATGTTTTCCCCATGAAACAAGTAGATAGTTGTTGTCAGGCAGCAGGTCTTTTTTGGATAAGAAATATTTTTACAAGTGGGGGTATCACAGAGATTGCTACTTTCAGCTTATTAATTGGTACTTTAATAAACCTGAATATAAATTATAATTAGAACTGCAGTGCAAGGAGAAGTGGTTTGAGTTGAGTGCCACTTGTTTTTCTTATACTTGATTTTGAGTAGTATTCCAGTAATGTATTTAAAAAGTAATTTATTTTTTCATGCCTCACAACCTTTTTATTTCCATCTAGATATTAAGTAAGCTGTCATGCAGCCAATGCATTGAAATATTTTTTTTCTTCTACACTTAATTTTTTCTTGATTGGACTCTCATAATAACTGTTTGGCACCCAGGGCAGCATATTTAACTAAAGTTACAGATTTTGTGGTTTTGAGCATAGCTCCTCCACTTTCTAATTGGCCATACCCCTTTCCATTGACCCCACTCATTCCGCTGTCTCCTGCAGCCCCCTTTTATTTGAAGTCACCAGCCGCCACTGTCATTATGACAGTACCACTTTGATTGAAAGGATCTGGCTAATAGTCCCATGCGATACACACATTCACTTTTACATGTTTAAATGTTGGCTTTACAGCAGAGTGACATTCATTCCACAAGGAAAATGATATGTACTATAGTTGAACTTGAACCGTGAATGTCTTTTCGTTAGGCGGATGCTCTAACCACTACACTATTGGTGTTCTGCTTCATTTATATGTATACCCATGGTTCATAGTTACCCGAACACATGCATCAACACTTCACTTACACAGCAGGCATCCATTGTCCTGTTGGGAAAACTGCACTACTACACATGTGCCATTCCTTATTCCCTACTGCTCTGGACCCATGCTGCATGTTGACTCGCTCCAAGGATATTCAGACCTCCAAAGCCTATATTCCTGGCACATACGTGTGTTTGATTGTCAGGGTGTTCATGTGGTCATCTGGGTTTAGGCTTGTCTGACTGGGGACCAGAACAGCCCTGTCCTCATTTGAAAGTCAGATTTTGCACATGAACAAGGTTACTCTCACTGTTAGCATCCTACCTGTGGTTAGAGACACAGGGATTTTGGCCACCTCTGGCCAGCTATATTCCTTCGCATTTGTTCTGATTGCTTTCTTGTTCCCATGTTCCTTCTCTGTGTATATATATATATATATATATATATATATATATATATATATATATATATATATCTATATAGTTGCCACCTTTTCAAATGGCCAAAGTGGGACTTATTTGTTACAAACGTCAAGATTTTGCAGGCTGACACATACCCACAGCCAGTACAAAGGACAGGACCTCACTTTTATGGCTAATTGACAGCTTATTCTTGTAGCATTTTAGTTGCTTATTCAGTTTCTTATGACATTTAGGTGTTTCAGATACAGAATAACTGTTTTATGCAACTGACATTTAGGTGTTTCAGATACAGAATAACTGTTTTATGCAACTATTACACAGATATAGGACATATTTTTGTCATTAAATCTCAGGACATCTGCCATTTGACACTAAGTGTACAGGACACAACTGGCCAAAGAGGGACTGTCCCTCACAAAGTGGGACAGATGGATACCCTATATGTATATATATATATATATATATATATATATATATATATATATATATATATATATATATATATATATATATATATATATATATATATATATATATACATACATATATATATATGTACGTACGGATGCATACACATCTATATGATTTAATTACTTTGATCATACTGTTGAATGACTGATCTGTCTGCAATGTTTGTGATAACATCGAATTTAGGTATAACTGCCGTGGCTTAGTGGTAAATCACATTGATTGTGATGTGTAGGGTCCTGTCGTCGGGCCTGGCCGACGCGGTATATTGTGTTGCTGGGCGGAACAAGGGCCATTGGACAAATGGTGAGTACAACACTTTTCAGCTGCGGTTTTCCATTTAACCGCCGATTCACATCATGCAAATTCCGTCTACATTCTTACTGTGATACGTTACCCCAGTTTACAATTAATTGGTATTATATCATTATACAGCATAAAATTAGCAAGATATGCTTGTATACAGATTAAATGGTGTGTGCTGCAGTCGAACCGGCAACATCTGCTCAATAGTCGGATGCTCTAACCACTACACTATTAGTGTTCTGCTTCATTTATATGTATACCCATAGTTCATAGTTACCCGAACCCATGACTCAACACTTCACTAACACAGCAGGCATCCATTTTCCTGTTGGGAAAACTGCACTACTACACATGCACCATTCCCTTCTGCTCTGGACCATTGCCGCATGTTGACTCACTCAAAGTATATTCAGACCTCCAAATCCTATAGTCCTGGCACATATGTGTATTTAATTGTCAGGGTGTTCATGTGGTCATCTGCATTTAGGCTTGCCCAACTGGGGACCGGGACTGCCCTGTACCTAGTTGAAAGTCAGGCTTAGCACGGGGACATCATTAGTTCCACTTTTAGCATCCTACCTGTGGTTGAGGATGCAGAGGTGTGCTCACCTCTGGCTATCCTGATATATAACAGCACTAAATATTGTGGGGGGTTCCACTGCTGTTTCCCTTCACATTCGTTATGACTGCTATATTGTGACCATGTTCATTCTTCATATCTACACACACACACACATATATATATATATATATATATATATATATATATATATATATATATATATATATATATATATATTGGTCTGTACATACACATGCATATACACCTACATGCTTATTTGCATTTCCCATACTGTTGAATCACCACCACTTACCATCACGTATACACGCTTGCATACCCGCTTATTTCTAGGGTTGCCACCTTTTCAAATGGCCAAAGTGGGGCATTTTTGGGACACACATCAGATTTTATAGGCTGACACATGCCCACAGTCAGTACAAAGGTTAGAACTTTACTTATTTGCCTAAATGAAAGCTTATTCTTGTAGAAGTGTAGTTGCTTATTCTGTTTCTTGTAACATTTAAGTATTTTACATACAGAAATATCTGTTTTATGCAACTGTTACATTAAATATGGGACATAATTATTTCCTACAATCACAGGACATTTAACATTGTATTATTTTTGGTCAGGACACAACTGCCCAAAAAGGGACTGTCGCTCGCAAAGTGGGACAGGTGATAACCCTACTTACGTCTGTTCAAAGCACCTTAATCACCCTATATCCGACTGCCACTATGCAAATGTGTAAGGTATATATTCCCGATAATGCATGTGGATAGACGTACATCACGGTCAGGTGTTTAATCCTGGGTCGTATATTCTGCAAGACTGGCTGGAGGCTGAGCAGTCTTGTGGACAACTACTGCTCATACAACTTATGTCCAGAAGTCTACAGGACAGGACATCGTGTCGTGACACCAAGTCTAATATTTGGAGCAGATACTTATCCCATGAGGGATATTCAAAAATTGACCGATGACCTCGATTCCTTTGGTTTTACATAGTTTGCAATCCTGAGACTGCCTAGGGTGAGACTGCCTACTAGATATGAGTAGGGGTCACTATGTGCAGATATGGCTGCGCCAAGCTAGCAGCCCGAGTATGTGTGGTTTTGGTGGACATTCTGGAAAGGGGGGTGGTGTGCTGTGGAGGGGATGATGGGTATTCAATTATGTATCCAGGTGTATTGGGGTTGGATGGCTCAGTTCAGGCGAGACCATGATGTGGGTATGTGCCGGTAACGTTTCTGTACATGTGTATCGCACATTTTAATGTTCATATATTTGTGGGATTGTGTTTTACAGTATGGCCTGTCAGGTTGTATTGTGGATGTGAATGTTTGTTCTTTGGTTATCTTTCTGATTCACCCACTGCTCTCTCATACACCTCCAGTTCATCTGTTGTGCATCCAACCCAGTCTCCCCTTGGTGAATTATTACATTACCATCACCCCCCACACCCATATTCCACAGACACCATCCATCCCTTCTCTGGTTGATGGCCCATGACACAGTCAACAGAACACATTGTGTATACTACATATCTCTGGTACCAATATGGTTGTGAGGACTACCCTAGCATTTCTGATCTTTCACATGCTGTACTTCACGCACATAGGTACACACAAATATTTATCTTTCATGACATGGTAAGTAGATCCAGATAATACCCATTCATCTTTGGGCCATCCTGACAAGGACGACTTGGACCGTGAATGGGCAGATATTGGGCAAATGCTCTGACCATTGGTAGGGTTGCCACCTTTTCATATGACCAAGATGGGACATTTTCGGGACATGCATCAGATTTTACAGGCCAACATATGCCCACGGTCAGTACAAAGGATAGTACTTTAGTTTTATGCCTAAATGTAAGCTTATTGTTGTAGCAGTTTAGTTGCTTATTCTGTTTCATTTACTTGCTTATTCTATTTCTTGTAACATTTAGGTATTTTACTTATGGAAATAAGTATTGTATGGGACTATTACATAAAATATGGGACATATTTATGTCCTACAATCACAGGACATTTGACATTTATAATGGTTTTGGTATGGACACAACTGCCTAGAGGGGGACTGTCCCTCACAATGTGGGACAGGTGGTAACCCTAACCATTAGGCTAGGCTTAGCAATTGGCGGCGCACTATCATGATGCATTTCACTTCCACTTGGTATAACTATCGACACTACAATGGGATACGGGCACGGGGTTTTAAATGTCATTTGTTTGAGGGACAAGGACTCAATATTCAGCTATGTGCCTTTGTGTTTACTTTTTATTTTGGTGTTCGCAAAACTATCTTGTATGCTTTGCATACATTTCAGTATCCACGGACACTGACAGGAGTGATTACTATTAGAGGCAGGCTATACTAGTCAGCATTTTAGTTTGCGCATATGCAGCTGACATGTTCAAGCCTCCGTGCAGTGCTTGGACATGCCCCCTGCACTCGTGCATGTTTCCTATGCACATGGCCATTGCGGCAGCTCGCCTTCATTAATATGCATGTGGTGCTGCAGCGCCATCTCAACGACGTGCGGTCAGCGCAAGGCTAACGCCGTCCTTGCGGCGAGCTTCATGAATCCCGGGGTACGTCTTTTAGCAGAAAAATGTTAAAGAGAGAAATGCACACACATACACACACACACACACACACACACACACACACACACACACACACACACACACACACACACACACACAAATAAATAAATAAAATAACCAGACAATCAATGCAAAATAACATCAACTGCTAGGAAATGCACATCCTCATTTCAAATATATATATAAAACATAAGACTAAAAAGAACTACTTTAAAACTGCAAAAGAAAATTACTGTTTAATTTTGCATTTACATTTACTTACATCTCCCTAATAATTCCTGGCTTGCATTTACTTATGTCTCAACTTAATAATTCCTGGCCAGGGATGCTAACATACTAAATTCATGGGACAGCTGTTATATTACTTCTATTTGTAAAACTACTGTGATGCAAATGTGTACTTTGCTTTAAAAGTATGGAAACCAGCCAAATATTATGGAAATTGAAGAATTATTAGTGTTTACATTTGAGTAATTTTATATCAGCTGGCTAAGAGTCTTCAAGTGCAGAATTTGAAGATGTTTTGTCCAAGATCGCAAGCTACTAACTCCATGGTCTGATGGTCTGACCAAAGCACAAACCAAAGTACTGTAGGCTGCTACTGTCCTGACTGGCTCTTGTTCTCTTTTTCCCAGCATGCAAAGTGCGGGAAGAGACCGAGAACCAATCAGTAGCCGTCCAGCCATGCATGTCACCTACATGACTGCAGACATGGCAGTTCGATCTCCTTCCAGTTTACTGCAGTTACAAACCACATAGACTTCTGGGCATCAAACATTGATTCCTTCTCTCATTAATCTGGACTGCTTTTACAGCAGTATGGATTTACAGAAACTATTTTTTTTTTAATTTTTTTAACCCAGAACTCACCAAATATGCGTAGCTCGAGTTCTGGGACTGTAATAGAGTGCCAGCATGTCAGTTAGACTTTGCAGCTAAGTAATGTTATGTAGAATACAAAAAATAAATAAATATTTTATTTTATTTTTCAAAATGTTCTTTCTACAGCTGGGGTGCTGCAGCTCTGCAGTCCAATAGCACAAGCTGCCACTGGGACTATTGAGAATAAGAAAGAAATTATATATTACTACTATTATACAAAAAGGCAAGAATTTCCAGACACAAGATATACAAAAAGATTAAGAAAGAACTTAGAGGAAAGAAAAATACTTCCACAAGAAAAATGTCAGAAGCTTCAAATAAAAATTTGTGTTCATTAATACAACAGATTTGTGAAAAAATGTATATAGACCATGGAACTTTGATGTTTGGAAAGGAAGCATCTGAGGAAGTGCAAAAATAAAAACGGCATAACCTAGATATTTTTGAAAAGTATGAAAAAGAAATATGGACATGGGAAAGAAAGTGAGATTTGATATGGTGCAATATTTATGCAAAGGCAAAAGCCAAATTAATCAATATGAAGAAGGCAGCCCCAAAGATATTCAAAGGGAAATACAGGCAAAGGCTTCCAGGTATGGAAAATTTCACAATAAAAAAATAATATTAGCAAAAAGAGAATGTAGAAAAGAAGATTAGTAAGGTAGTATTAAAAAAATAGAAGTTAAAATTATGGAGTGCCTGCAAAGTGAAGGATTTGGTGTAGAAGGTCTAAAACAGGTCACATCAAAGCATGATAGAACAAGTCCCCAAAATAAGGAGAAGCAGGAAGATCAGGAGAGATCTGAAGAAGAAATATGGACATGGGAAAGAAAAAGAGATTTAGTATGGTGTAATATCAATGTAAAGGAGAAAGCAAAATTAATCAATACAAAAATAGAAGCACCAAAGATATTTGAAGAGAAATAGAGGGAAAGGAATCTGGACATGGAAAACTTTATAATACAAAAAGTAAGAAGACAAAGAGGAAAAGTAGAAAAGGAGATTAGTAATGGAAAAGTTAAAGAAAAAGAAACTGAGGTTATGGAGTACCTACAAAGGGAAGGATTCAGTGTAAAAAAGCTAATTCAGAAAGCACCACAACAGGATAGAGCAATGGACATCCAAATTAAGGGAAACCAGTGAAACAGGAAGCAATTGGTAGGGTGCCGTATGAAGATATTTCCACAGGAAACCAATATAAACATTCACTTGAAGCTAGACAGCAACGGAAGGAAAAGGAAACTGTAGAAACTCTGATGCACTCAATGTTGAGGAGTGACAGGCCAGTGAGTTCCCATGACAGAGCAATGGATGGACAGGATGAAATTGAAGAGAATGTGTCACAGGAAGATGCTATAGAACTTTCAATAGAATGCCCGCAGGAAATGGAAAACAAAAAATGTGCCCTCAGTTTCAAAGAAAATGAGATAAGAGAATAGTTGCTTGATTTAATAGACATAGATATATTAAGATCAATGAAAGAAATAGACTGCCGAAGGTCAATAAAACCCAAAATGTCAGAAGTTTGATAAAACAAATAAACACAGTAATTAAGACTGTCCATAGAGACCCATGTATATAACAGAAGTAAACAGGATATTTTACTGTGCAGCTAACTTAATAACTGATAAAGTTCTACCAAAAGAACACAGGGTAGTGAGGGAAAGGAAGGGGAGAAATTGAATACCATAATGGAAGTATTGAATAGAGAAAACTAAAAAGTATTTAAGACAAAAAGTGTCACTTAGAAGAGTATGGAAGAGGGAAGAGATCAACAAAAATACTTACAAAATTAGACATAATAAAATCAATGCACAGTATTAGAACAGATCAGGATCTATCACACACTATCACAAATAAACTAAAGATCTCAGCACAGATGGAAAAACTTAGAAGATATGCAGATAAATATAAATGAAAAGTACAAAATAAGCAATTTATTGATGACCCAAAAAAGTGTTATAGAGAATTGGGAAGCAAGGTAAAAGGAATTTAACGGCCACTAAGAAAAAGAAGAAATAGATATATTTTGGAGAAGTATTTATGAAGGTCCTGTGGAATATAAGACAGATGTGAAATGGATAGAAGTAAAAGAAATAATTAGAAGTTTAAAGGTACAGGATATGAAGTGGGATGATTTAACATCCAGAGAGATTGTAGCAAAGTTATGAAAAGCCTCTAATTGGAAAGCCCAGGCCCAGATGCAGTACCTAAGTTCTCATTAAAAAGTATGCGCTCCCTGAACAAACACCATCCTGACTAACAACAGGAAAAACAATGGTCCAACTTAAGAGTAAACTTGCAAGCTACCCTAAAAATTATACACCAAAAACGTGCCTTCTAATGACATAAAAACTATACACTGGAATTGATGCTGACAGAGTTTATATTCATTTAGAAGAAAACTCAATTATAGCAATAGAACAAAAGGACAATAAAAGAAAGTCATATGGAACAAAGGATCATTTGTTTTTAAATTAAGTCATAGTGGAGAACTGCAAAAAGGGGAAGAATCTAAGTATGGCATGGGCTGACTGAAGAAAAGCATTTGATAGTATCCCACATTCATGGATAAAAGAGTGCTTAAAAATGTATAAGATACACCCTACACTGATCAACTACATTACACTGACCATGAAACAGTGGCAGACCACTTTGCAATTAAGCTATGATAAAGGACAAATTACTATCCCAGGGATAAAAATTCAAAGGAAGATATTCCAGTCTGATTCTTTGTCACTGCTGCTCTTCTGCCTTGCCCTTAATCCATAAAGCTGTCTACTTAACAGCTTAAGCCCTGGCTATAATTTGGCTCCTAGAAAACAACAAAGTGTAAAGATTTCTGATCTTCTATTTGTTGATGATTTAAAACTGTATAGCTCATCAGATGAGGAAGTGAAAGCACAACTGCAAGTTGTCCAGACTTTTTCAGATGATATAAGAGTGTCATTTGGTTCCTGATAAATGTGCAAAAGCAAACTTTAAAGGAGGAAACTACAGCACCAAGTAAACATCAGTTTGGGGCAAGAATGTGATATAACAAAACTTGAGCAAGAGGGAGAATATAAATATTTGGGAAGTGATGAAAGATCGACGATAAAACATGAACTCTTGTGAATAAAACCTAGTAAGGAATACTTTGGAAGACTTAAAGTAATCCTGAAAACATCACTGACATCTTGGCACAAAATTCAAGCTATAAACAAATTCAATGTTCCTGTCCTAACTTACAGTTTTGAAGTGATTGACTGCCCCCAAAACATGGTGGAGAGATTGGAGAGGAAAACAAGGATACTTCATACTCACCAAATGATTTATAAATATCATTGCTTACCAATATTATATATTACCATTCTGAAGGAGGTATAGACCTCCATGAAATTGATTACAGGTATAAATCTGCAATCGTCAACTTCACACATATCTGCTGACCTCACAAGACCCAAACATAATGAAAGTTTAGAAAAATGAGGAGAATAAATCTAAGTTGACTTCTCTGCTTAATCTAGCAGAAGCATATAGGTGTCATGCAGGAATGGAAATCAGATCAGAAGTAGATAAAAATCAGGCAGCAATTGAATGTGCCAAAAAACAAAAGAAAGAATATAAGGTGAAGGACCAGATGAGAAGGCAAGAAATGTGAAAAATGCATATACTTGCAAGTATAGAAAACTTCTGGAAGAACCTAATGTTGATCAGGATCAAATGCAGGAATGGTTAAGTAGAGGTGAATTTAAACCAAATGATGAAAGGTTAATATTGGCGGCCCAAAATACTGGGCTATATATACGTTGGTTTACAAACTCCATTAAACATGGGAGAAACAGGAAAATGTAGTTTTTTTTAATAGAAATGGAAACTGTTGCGCACCTCATTGCTGGTTGTTTCATACTAATTGCACAAGGACTGTATACTTTAAGGCATGATAATGTGGTAAGACTGCTGTACTGGGGATTGTGCAAACATTACGGCATTGAAGTGAAAAATACTGAAAACATGAGCCACAAAGCATCATACAAAATGATGAAGTCTATATCACATGGGATCACCCATTCCCAACAGTTCAAAAGATAGATGCTAGAAAACTGGATATGGTGTTCCATAAAAAGAAGACAAAAGGAGCATTGATCACTGAAATTGCCACACTCAGTGACTATAGTCTCTTGCATACAGAGAGACACAAAGCCATAAAATATCATGATTTGCAGGCAGAAATGAGAGCAATTTGGAGGAAAGATACCCAGGCAGTTCCTATAATAGTAGGAGGAATGGGTCATAAAAAAGAATCTACAGTCATATTTAGATATCCTACCAATACATGTAACACCATACAAATTGCAGAAGTCATTACTGGGCGCATTGTGGATGCAGCAAAGAGCACTTCTTTCTGGCTAACATCAAAGATTGAAACAATACTAATTTTATGAACTTTAATCGTACTTTGACCTAGGAATGGGGTGCATTCCCATCATGGCTTTGGAAACCCAAAATTTGTGGAGAAATTAAAAAAGAGGAAGTGGATAGAGTACATTACTATATACATGTCAAACAAAAAATTATGAAGGAAACATTTCTATTAATTATGGGGTGAAAGTTAAGAGTTAGGAACAGGGTGGCATCAATAACTACTGTAGCATGAGGCTTATACAGAATATTTATGTATGGAAACGAAATGTCTGGTGTCTTAGATTTTGCTTTCATTAGGTGACAAAAGCTATCTGATTTCAAATTCTGTAAGCACTCCATGCAGTGACTTTAAATTATGCAAGGATTCTATGTAGTAACTTTGGATTCTACAAGCATTCCATGTAGTAACATTAGCTTCTGTAAGTGTTCCATGTAGTAACTTCAGATTCTATAAGCATTCCATGTAGTGACAACAGCTTCTGTAAGCATTCCATGTAGTAACTTCAGATTCTATAAGCATTCTGTGTAGTGACATCATCTATTGAAAGCATTCCATGTAGTGACATCAGCTTCTGTAAGTATTCCATGTAGTAACTTCAGATTCTATAAGAATTCCATGAAGTGACATCAGCCTCTGTAAGCATTCCACATAGTAACTTCAGATTCTATAAGCATTCTGTGTAGTGACATCATCTTCTGTAAGCATTCCTTGTAGTGATATCAGCTTCTATACACACTCCATGGAGTAATTTCAGATTCTATAAGCATTGCATGTAGTGACTTCAGCATCTGTAAGCATTCCGTGTAGTGATATCAGCTTCTCTATGCATTCCATTGAGTGACTTCAGCTTCTGTAAGTATTCCATTATTTTATGAAGCTTATCTGAAACAATTAATTGTTGTTTTTTTTAATTGACTTTGCAATTGCCTGGTAAGAGATTTAGTTTGATTTTTCATTTTATTTACCTCATTTTTTACTGTTCATAGTAAGAAAGGGATAGCTAGTAGACGGAATGATTTACTTTGATTTATATTTTCTTTCACCTCAAAATGTCACTGTTTGTTGTTAGAAAGAGACTGCTTTCAGACAGGTAAACTCTAGCCATCTCAAGGGGCCTAGTAAGCTAGAAATTCACACAGACTTCAGCAAGGACCATTAAGAGCTTATCTGAAAGGCCCCTGTGTTGGTTTGAGATTTATTGACTGTTACTTTTATAACATGGTGTGACAGCAAGAGAAAGGGAACAGAAACTACTGTGCATGATGGAAAGGAAAGACAGCTTTTGTGTGGCTAACAGAACTGGTATGGTAGGGCAGAGTGATGACTCTATTGTACTTAATATTTACTTGTATATTCTTTGTATGATTTTTCTCATAGAAGTTGACTTAAAATCTCTGAATTATGTGCTAACATTGTTTTAATTTCCCTTTTCTTTTAGAATTCATTATTCATTTGCAGTTGAAAATGGATTCCTTAAATACATATGCCATTATTGATTTGCTAAAGCACCAGTAACTTCTGCAGTGTACTAAATGCTATGTAGATTTAAAGGTCACACTTAAAAACACCGGTGACCTGTATTCCTCATATCAGAAGTTTGAAGATTTGCTTACCGTTATTAGCAGTCAATCTATACTTACTGTGGCTGCATTTGTGCAATTGGCACAGCTGGGAGAACTGTTGTTACATTTATTAATGACTGGACTAATGAGATAAATAACATCAGGCAAAGTGCAAACAGAACAAATTTAGGAAAGGAGGTGTATGTTTTCACTAAAGATCACTCAACCCCTATCAAACATGATTGTACCGACGACACATTTGGAATTCATGATTCAAGTATTCACCAGTCTGATGTTTTACAGTCTGTACAAGAAAATAAAAAAAGAAATGTAGAAAGACATTCACAGCAAACAAGGAAGAGAAATAAACTGATTAATGCCTATAATGCAATGGAAATAGCATACTAAAAAGGGTGCTTCTTTGTTTTGTAACTTAACAGATTACAGGAAATGATACAATTTGTTGTATTAGAAAGACTTCACTCTAGAGAAAAAAAAAACATTTTTCCAAGGAGATGATAGGAAAAAAGGGGCAAGAGAGAGGTGAAAAGGAAGAAATCAAAATTGAACTTGGAAGGAACAAAGAACATTACTGTAAGAAAAAAAGAGGAGAAAGACCAAGGTTGACAACACAACTCAAGCTGTGGAAACACAAAGCCAGCTAGATGAGAATTGCAGTCTTTCAGATGTAATAGCCAATGAAAAGAGGGGTACCAATAAGACTAATGTTGGTGAAGATCATGCCTTTTTTAACAAGTGATAGATATGATATACTGAATTAGATGGAGAATTTTCAGATCTGGGCAAAAGTGATATATTTGTAATTGGAGATACAATTATTAGAGGAACTGATACTTACATTTGCACAGAAGATAATGAATATAAGGCCAAACTAATTAAAAGCTAGAGCAGCGATAGTTTTAGCAGTGTGATAATAGCATGGTATTTAGTACTCATTAAGTGGCTGTACATGGTGAGTTGTGAAACAAACGAAACAGCAGAATATGCTAAAGAAGACAGAAAAGCTGAAGTGCATGCTATTTAATTACTCCAACATGGTACAGCAATTCAGTAAGATATAAAGCAATCATGTACTCTTATAGGCTTTTGCCATGTCCATTAAAACTCTTTGGAATACCACCACAATTACACTTGAAAAAAAGCATGTTAGGGACTGCTGCTGTTATTATTATGCCGTATATGCAATAGGCTTTAAATAAGGGTGCTGCTGTTGCTACTTCTGCCAAGCCTCAGAGAAGAAGAAACAGGGTGTTTAGATCACATTTAACTGATCTTAGACTGCATGAAACAGAAATAGTTGAGTGGTACAAGGTGAACAGGGAACCACTAGAGGGCATATGCAACCTCTACTGTTCTCACCTCAGGCCAGAGGGAAATTGTGGAGAACCCATTCCAGTGAAAACAAAGGTATGCTTAGCATCACATATACTAACTACTGCTATTTTCTAGAGACCCCCGAGGGGAGTGTCACAGGTAGCAGCCTCCAAAATAATACGTCATTTTTAAAATGTAATCCTATTATATGCAAGGGAGCATTTCAGTTTCCCACAAACACTGCATGACAGAACAAAAACTATGGTGAAATTCTATGCAATAGCACACTTCTCTGATGTTTTGGGGGGGCCATAAATTGCACTTACACAGAATTAAGTTTTTATTTTTTTTTTTTTTGAAGATTTAAAAGTAGGTTTTACATCTTTTATCCAAATTGCAGTAGCAGTGAAATAATTTTGGTTGATGTCCTGAAGTATTGGTAGAGATGGGGCTGCACCTATAAGGGTTGAGTTATCAGTGTATTGAACTATGCTGGTGAGGTTGTTGTCGGTTTGTAAAAAGGTTCAATAAGAGAGAGCCTAATATTTGATGCTTGTGAGATACAACAGTGACTGGAAGGAAGAAGGACAGAGATTTTATTTCCATTTGAGTTCAGGTTGCCTGTCTTTCAGATAGTTATGGAATCATGAGAGAGAGGGCTGAGTAAGGCAGAGTGAAGAAAGTTCAATAAGAAGATGTTGATGGGATTTGGTGTAAAATGCTTTTGTTAAAGCTAAGAAAAGTGAAGATACTAGATTGTTGTTATTCCTAAATTGGTCTATGATGTTGATGAAGCTGAGAAGAGCAGTGGTAGTACTGTGGTATGGTCTAAAACTGTGCTGGGTTTGGACAAAAGATACTGTATCAATTACAAGCGAATGCATTTTTCTAGTATTTTTGACAGAGGTTATAGGATGGCAGTAGCTCTATAGCTGAAGTCTGCTCATATGCCACCTTTTTGTGTGGTAATATATAGAATTTTTACAGTTGGATGGGACTTATCTCTCTGATATGATCATTTTTTCTGTATGGATACAAGGAAACACATGGTATTAACTAATATTTTTCAACTTTTGGAAGGTATTTGGCAGATAAAGAGGTTGATCTGAGTTTTTTCTTACACTAAAAGTGAAGACTGGGAGGAAGGAGAATCAATGTGCCTCATTAGGACAGGATGTGGGGAGAGAGAGAGATGCATTTTTATTATTATTAATCAGAGATAGTACTCTGTGTAAATCAGGAGTTGAACTGAGATGGTTATGAGTCAGTGATGTTAGAAGTTGAAAGAGAGGGTGTGGTGGTTTGGCCAGGATGTATTAGTTTATTTAGCAATGACCAAACAATTTTTGGTCATTCTACTGGAGTTTTGTACAGTAAGTTTGCTTCCCCATTTTAATGCAGTCTTCTTTGATAACTAGTGTAGGAAATGTATTTTGTGTTCTGCTTTTCTGCCAGACTTTCCAGGTTTTGCCTCTTTGATGCTGTGACAGCCATGCCCTGGCCCAGCAATCAATGAGCCTCAGTCATTACCACTAACACCAGGGGAGGGCATCTCATATAAGAGGAAAGGATAACAAATACACAGTAAAGTACAATTTCCCTTAAGTGCACACAGAGATCATAGTCAGTCTGGGGCTGGTTGCTCCCTTGCTCCCCAGGTCCCCAATAAGACTCCCCACTGGCACACCTATAGGGTCCAGACCTCAGCCTAGCTGGCAAGCTAACCTCCAGTACCCCCTCTGTCCCACCAGTACTTTGTGTCCCTGCCCAGGTAGCTGACACACCACACACACTTTGAGATAAGTATTTATACAACTTCACAGACACTCCTGGAAAAGGCTGACACAGATTCTCCAGCTGTGCCTCTTTACCCAGACTATACAGTAGTAATTACTGCCACCACCAGCTAATACTCATCAGCTACCCAAAGGCCCTTGAAAGGGTGTCCAATTATTACTGTGTAAGATTATTATCCAATTGGTAAGTGTGACTAATCAGTCTAAGGCTTATTAGAGTGGCCTTGTACAATAAACTCGATAAATATGTAATGTACTGTAGAGCTTAACTTAACTCTACACAAACCAGCCACATGTAAAAGGTTTTTAAAATATTTAATAATAAATAATTAAAACACAAGACAATACTACTACAAGACAATGCTACTCAAGACTTAAAAGATCACACAGAAACTTAAAATAATTCCGTAGTACAGTTCTGACATAACAGAAAAATACTTAAGTCTAATCTTTATAGTACTAGTTATTTCTACAAGAAAACATACTTCTAAAGTAACTTACTTTCATAGAGCAAGGCAGTGCTGAGGTTGGATATCAAGACAGAAATGCTTACAGTCTCTCTCTCAGCAATAGTTTTTAACATCACTCACAACCATCTCTGCTGGGCCCTCCCAGATTACATCATTTTGACACTTAAGTTTTCCCACTATACACATTACATCATTGTGACACTTAGTCTGGCATTCGCAGGCCAACAGGCTACATTATTTAGCAAGCAAATACCTGCTCAGGAAACTAGAACAATAAAAGACATTTCACATGTACACTCTAGTAATTATTCCTTAAGTTAAAACAATAGAAAGAATGTGATAGCCCAGACCAAGTGACTCCGAGCTCTACAGATCAAAGAACACACAAAACATAATTTCAGTTTCAAAAAAACATTTGAAATGCTTGACTTTTCCTTACAGCAGATAGCAATGTTGCTACAATCTTGAAGTTCACATTTTACAGTGTTTTCTTTCATTTAAGAAACAAGCCTGTATTTTACATTTGTATTTACAAATGATAGAATTATGTGTCAAATTCCATTTGATTAGGCTGGCAGCCTTCACCCTTTCTCTACCTGTCTTCACATCTCTCCCTCCTTGGAGAACTAAAGCTAGTTTTTTAAGTGACCCTTGATAAACACCGCTTGAGAAGGTGAGGTCATTCTGAGGATACCTCACCCCATTCCCTGTCTTGAGAGCCCATCTGCATTGCCATTGCTAATCCCACTGCGTTGCTGCACTGACATATCATATGCTTGCAACCCCAGGCTCCATCTTAGCAATTTAGCATTTTGCTGACATGCTAACCATGTTAGATGGTTGTGATCTGTCATAACAGTGAATTTCCTTCCATACAGATAAGACTGAAGTTTTTGCTGTGCCCACACTATGGCTAGAAATTCCTTTTCTACAGCTGCATAGCATTCCTCCCAGGGTTGGAGCCTATGACTGAGATAAACCACTGGGTGCTCTTCCCCCTCTGAAGTAATCTGGCTAAGTACAGCCCCACCTCATTGTTTGAAGCATCCACTTGCACAACAAATTCTTTGCTGTAATCTGGACTGGCTAACACAGGGGGTCCTCCCAAAGCTTCTTTAAGCTTCTGAAACATCTGCTCACATGCTGGGGTCCACACTACCTTATTTGGCCAGTTCTTCCTTGTCAGGTCCGTGAGGGGAGCAGCTATGGTACTATAACTGGGGACAAACTTTCTGTAGTACCCTGCTGTCCCTAAGAAAGCCCTCACCTGCTTTTTGGTAACAGGAGCAGGCCATGCCTGAATGGCTTCCACTTTGGCAGGTTCTGTCCTTATCGTACCACTCCCCACCCTATGTTCTAGATAGGGGACCTCTGCCATACCTACCTGACATTTGCTTGGCTTAATGGACAACCCTGCCCTCTGTAGTCTGCCCAGCACCTCCCTGACATGCTGAAGGTGCTCTTGCCAGGAATGGTTGTAGATGGCAGTATCATCTACGTAAGCAAGGGCAAACCCTCCTGCTCCTGCTAGGATATTATCCAAAAGCCTCTGGAAAGTCGCTGGGGCATTCTTCATCCCAAAGGGCATCTTTGTGAACTCATACAAGCCAAAAGGCATCACAAAGGCTGACTTCTCTCTAGCACTGAGAGTCAAGGGCACCTTCCAGTAACGCTTGGCAAGATCAATGGTTGTAAGATACTTAGCCCACCCAGCTGCTCTAGGGCCTCATCTGTCCTAGGCATGGGGTAAGCGTCTGACTCTGTGTGACTATTTAATTTCCTGTAATCCACACAGAACCTGGTGCTGCCATCCTTCTTTGGCACCAGCACCACTGGGGAGGCCCAGGGACTGTTGGACTCTTAAATCACCCCTAGTTTCAACATCTCCTGTATCTCTTCCCTCAGAGTCTGTTTGACTCTCTCAGGCACCCTATAAGGGGCCTGCCTAATAGGCCTTTGTGGTCCTGTATCCACCTGGTGCTGCACCAGGTGGGTGCACCCTGGTTTCTCAGTGAACACATCCCCAAATTCCTGCAGCACTGCTTGGGATTTCTCAAACCTGGGTAGGAGATAGCTGCTGGGACATTGCTACCCCTTCCACCGAGGTTTCAGCCCGAGTCTCACTGAAGAGATCAGTCCCCAGATCTCCCTCAGACTCCTCCTGCAATCCACTGCAAATGTTCAGCACAAGGGCATTTCTAGCATGGTAAGGTTTCATCCTGTTAACATGGTACAATTTGCGCCCTTGCCATCTGCCTAGTAGTTCCACCATGTAGTTAACATCACTTACCTTTCTTACCACTTTGTAGGGTCCCTCCCAAGCTGCTTGCAGCTTGCTGTGTTTGACAGGAATGAGAACCATTACTTGCTGCCCCATAGCATACTCTCTAGCTCAAGCATTCCTGTTATAACACACCTTTTTCTGTTGTTGGGCTTCTACCAGGTTCTCCTGGGCCAAGCCCATGAGTTCCCTGAGCCTTGTCCTGAGGTTTTGGATCTATGCCACAACAGACTCCTTGTGAGTTTCACACTCACCTACCCACTCATCTCGAATTAAATCTAGAGGTCCCCTCACCCTACGCCCATACGGCAACTCAAAGGGTGAAAAACCTGTGGATTCCTGGGGAACCTTTCTGTAAACAAACAACAGATGGGGCAAATATTTGTTCCACTCCCTCTTAAACTGATCTGCAAATGCCCGTAGCATGGACTTGATTGTAGCGTTTAACCTCTCAACAAGACCATTAGTCCGGTGATGGTAGGGGGTGGTCTTCATGTGCTTCACCCTACAGGACTTCCACAGATAAGCCAGCAGGTCTGACATGAAATTAGCACCTCGGTCAGTTAGTATTTCTTTTGGAAACCTACCCTGCTGAAAATCTCTAACAAAGCATTTGCCACCTTCTCTGCCTCAATGGAGGACAAAGCCACTGCCTCAGGGTATCATGTAGCATAATCCACTACCACTAGGATATACTTTTTCCCTGTGGAACTTGGGGTACTCAGGGGACCCACGATATCTATAGCTACCCTCTGAAATGGCTCTTCAATCACAGGCAATGGCATCAAAGGAGCTCTCACCTTGTCTCCTGCCTTGCCTACCTTTTGGCACTGCTCACAGGGCCTGCAGTACCCTGTTACATCTCTGGAAATTCCAGGCCGATAGAAGTTCTGCATAATATGCCTCTTTGTACATTTTATGCCCATATGACCTGCAAAGGGAATATCATGGGCTATGACTAGAAGCACCAGACGGTAGGCTCTAGGCACTACCAACTGCTGTACTCTCTCAATTTCTAGCCCTCCCTTGGGAGTCCACTCTCTGTATAGTAACCCTTTGTCTCTGTATACAGATTCCCCTCTCCCTTGAGAATCAGGTGCCTCCCTAGCTACCTGCCTCAGGCCTTGCAATGTAGGGTCTGAGAGCTGAGTCTGTCTCAACTCTCTCCTTTTAACCCTTCCCAGCTCCCCTTCCACAGGAAGTCTGGCATCCTCTGACAGTGGTGCCTCACTGTCAGCCTGGGTACTACTACTCACCTCTACCTTTGCAGTCACTCTGTCCATGGGACCATCAGAACCCACAAGCAGCTGTGGCTCACCTTCAGTCTCACTGCTACAGCATAACTCCCTTCCTGAAGTAACCACCTCACCAGTCCTGGCTGCAAGTATGCAGTCTGTCTGGGTCTCCCCCAGGCTACCAGACCCACATGCTTGTCTCCTAGCCTCACTGCGTGTAACTGCATAAGTACATAGTACTGCCTCATCCAAATCCTTCCTTCTCAGGACATCTGCAGAATAGTAGTTTAGTACCTCTGTTGTCACAAGACAACCTACTATTGGCATTTTGTCTTTCCCACTTACTGGCTCCCTCACCTTTGGTTCCCCACCTTGCCTCCGTGGACACTTGTATGCCACATGGCCTCACTGGTTGCATTCAAATCATTTAATCCTAGCTCCTGGATGTGTACCTGGACTAGTGGCTTTCCCTGCTACTGACAGATTCTGTGGGGCAGTCTGTGCTGCCCACCATGGGTTCCTTTAGACCCATGAGCAGTACTGGGGGGGGTCCTCTTCCTGTGCAGGGATGCTCTACTGGCCAGGTATAGGTCTCCCTTCTTCTCCAACTCATCTGAAGTAGCACATAATCTATCAGCTAACCAGATCCTCATGTCCTCAGGGAAAGTGCTAAGGGCGTGTTCCCTCACCAAAAGGTCTGCCAGCCCTTCAAAAGTGGTGACCTAACATCCACTCACCCAGCTATGAAAATAAGTGTTCAATTCAGCAACATATTCACACACACTTTCATGTGCCTTGCGTCTTTGTTCATGAAACTTTTTCCTATACATTTCAGGTGTTAGCTTAAAACATTCTAAAAGACATTTTTGCAGCAGTATACTCAAAACAGACAGAGTCAGGCATTTGTGATATACAAGTTACAGCTTTCCCATGGAGTAAGGGGGTCAGGAACCGTACCCAAAGCCTTTGGTCAACACTATACTTTTTCCATACCCTCTCAAACATTTGAATGAAACTATCAAAATGATCCCCCTCTTTAAATTGTGGAAGAAATTTACTGACCTGTTGTGCTTCTGGGGTCCAGTTATTCCCTTCCCAATTACCTCCATGACTCTGACGAACAGTCAGCATTTCCCTCTCATGCTTCCCCTGATGCTCCTTTTCTTTAGCTTCTAACTCCAAACACATGGCCTCCAACTTAAGTCTCTTTAGCTCCAGCTGGACTTTTAAGCCTTCTGCCCAAAGGTTGAGCTGTCCATTCTCTGGGGATATTAAAGGTTGAGCTGTTCATTCTCCGAGGATATTGTATCTCCACTGCCAGTCTGATTATCCTCCTGGATGCTGTTTTCTGATGCAGCTGTAACTAAGGCTGCAATCAGGTCTGCCTTAGTCAGGTTTCCATGCACCAGTCCCCTAGCCTGGTACATCTCCACCAACTGGCTCCTTGTCAGCTTTCCATACTCCTCTGCTGATATGCTGCCTGCTCACCTTGACTAACTAAGCTAACAAAAGAAATAAAACAATTGTGAGCTGAACTCTGAATATTCACTGCATGGCTGATTTAGAGTACAAAACACCTTCAGAGATCACTGTACATAAGCTACAAGATTCACTCTACCCACACCACTACAAGACAATTAGTATGTGAAGTGGATCCCACCACTGCAAACCACAATGTGATGGCCATGCACTGGCCCAGCAATCAAGGAGCCTCAATCCTTAGGTTCATAGGTTCATAGGTTCATAGGTAGATACTAGGCTATCTGCCCTAGGGCAGTTATAAGCCTAGCCAGAGTATATTTGGCTTCCGCCTCCCTATTAGATTAGCCTATTGTGCCTCTGTAAAGTAGGTCACAGAAGGTACCCTTTTAAGATTAGTTTACTGTGCCTCTGTCTAGCAGGGACACAGGAGAGATCCCAGGGGTGAATTTGCGATTTCCCATCCACGCGTCCAAATTTCGCTTGAAGAGGGTCAGCGAGGGGCTATGTCTAACATGAATTGGGATTCTATTCCAGAGTGAGGGGAGCCTCTGGGAAAATAATCTGTCCCTCCAGCATGTCCTGTTTATTTTTGTGCTGAGGTTTAGGTCCCTGGAGCGTGTAGCTCTAAGGGACTTGGATTTTTTGAGGTGGAGCATGTCCATTAATTCTGGGTTTGACATGGCTTTGTACGTCAGGCATAGATCGCCTCTGAGTAGGCGGTAAGCAACTGAGTAGAGCTGGAGTTTCTTCAGTCGAGCTGCATAGGACATCTGTTTGTAGCCCATGATCCTCTTGGTGAGGTACTTTTGGGGTCTCTCTAGTTGCTGCAGGTGTCGGGTAAGGTACATCCCAAAAGGGGCATTGTATTCAATTATGGGCCTGATGAATGATGAGTAGAGGGGCACAATGACCTCTCTTGATCTAGATGCGAACCCTTTCGTGATAAGGTGGGCTATATAGGTCTTTCTAACCACTTTGGCAACGTGATCATCAAAGGAGAGGTTACTATCTACGTTGGTCCCCAAATCTCTGATTACTTCTTCCGTACTTAATGGATTACCACCTATGTGGTAATTTGTGGGCACCTTGTTTTTCCCAAAGGGGATGACTATGCACTTTTTAGCATTTAGCTTGAGGCCGTGGTTCTGGCACCAAGCATCCATCTCTGTGAGACCCTTTTGGAGGATGCTTGTGTCAGCTGGAGATTCGATTATGGCCCCCAGCTTGCAATCATCTGCGAACTTTGTCAGCCATAATCCCCCCGTGTTAGCCTGAACCTCAGAGAAGCATTTACTGAACAAGAGAGGTCCCAGAACTGAGCCCTGTGGGATGCCACTTGTAACTGGTTTGGATTTGGACATGGCACCTGCAATTCTGACCACGTGGGTTCTATCTCTGAGCCAGTTTGCAACCCATCTTGTGATATAGGGGTTGATATTTATGCTGGTAAGCTTATTTATGATGCCCGAGTGGGGTATTGTGTCGAAGGCTTTTGAGAGGTCCAGGTAGGCTGTGTGGACTACCTTGCCCTCATCTATGGCTTTGGTAACTGTTTCAAAGAAATCAACTAGGTTTAAGAGGCAAGATCTGCCCTTAACAAAGCCGAATTGGGTAGGGTCCAGTGTCTGGAGGCTCCCAATGTCTTTGTTTATGAGTTCCATGATAATACGCTCCATAGCTTTACAGACCAGACTAGTCAGGCTTATGGGGCAATAGTTTCCAGGGTCCGTTGTGGCACCACCTTTGTGGAGTGGGACCACTGTAGCTGTACGCCATTCTTTGGGTACATATCCCGTAGTAAGGCTAAGTTTGAACAGTGACTTAATGTGAGGGTTCAGTTCTTCTTGGAGCTCGTGTAAGACACAGCCTGGGACACCGTCCAGTCCCATAGATGCTGTGTTTTTTGTTTTGGAGAGGGCAGCTTTCACCTGTGCACCTGTGATGTCAGGGAGGTTACATTCAGTTGGGATTGGGCATTTGCTCCTTTGGGGGGGAAGGGGGGGAGAAGTTTGCGCTGAATCTGTCTGCCAGGATGTTGGCTATGTCTGTAGGTTCAGTATATTTTGTACCGTTATGCAACAATTCAGAGCATATCTGGGAGTTACTGCCCATGTTTCTGACATAACTGAAGAAGGCCTTGTGATTATCTTTAGTGTCTAGGGCAATTTTTCTTTCGAAACTGGCCTTTGATAATTTTATGAGGGATCGAAGTTTCTTGCTAATACTGATCACAGATGCCTTCCCTTTTTGGGATTTTGCTCTGACATGTAGTAGCTTCCTCCTTCTGTTGTATAGCTTATTTATGGCTGGGGTCCACCAGACCGGTCTCCTGTTTTTGGAGGAGTGAGTCTTGGTTTTATTTGGGATAGCACGATCCATGCATTCCTGCAGGTGCTCATAGAATACATTTGTTAAGGATTCCGCAGATTGGGGTTTATTATCCTCTGGCCCAGGGGCTTTGAAGGATTCCACCTCAGTCTTGAGAAGTGCAAAGTTGGCTTTGGCGAAATTCTTTACAGTGATTTCCTTGGCTGGGGGTGGGGACGGGATATGGATGTCCAGGGAAATTTGTTTATGGTCTGATCTTACCAATGAGGGGTTTACCTCTGGTGTGGAACATAGAGTCCCCATGTTGGTGATGACCAGGTCCAATATGTTGTTCCCTCTTGTGGGAGTGGTGACCAGTTGTTCCATCGCGTTAGAGTTTATAAATTCAAGGAACTGTTGGGCAAGGGTGTTTGGGCTTGAGTAGTTTTCCCAGTCAATGTTTGGGTAGTTGATGTCACCCAATAACATAGTGTTTGGAGAGAACTTCATATTCTCCAGTGTTCTCAGGAATGCCAAGTGGGGTTCCTGTAATAAGGAGGGTGTTCTGTAGCAGTCTACAAACTGAAAGGCAGTTTTGCCCACTGTTAGTTGCACATGGATGGTTTCCAATGCTTCGTGCAGTGCCACTAATCTGGAGGTGTAGGTATCTTTGATGAATATAGATACTCCCCCTCCTTTTGTGCTTCGGTCTGAGTTTTGGGGCGGAAACGCATGGTATGAGTTATAACCTGGTAGTGCTGGGGTATTCTCAGGAGCCTTGAACCAGGTTTCTGTTACTGCACAGACATCGATTTTCTCCATACTGAGGAGAGTCTCGAATGTGTGCATCTTGAGGTTTAGACTTCTGGCATTCAGTAGCATTACCTTTAGTTTTTTTATCTTTGGGTTGTCTATGGAGGTGGGTTTGTCCTTTGAGCCTTGCCTAAAAAAGGCACTATGGGGGTGGCAAGAGCCTTGACCAGTATACGAAAGCCTAAGGGTGACAGGTGCAAGCTGTCCCTAGTGAAGCAACGTGGCTTGTCAAACATATCATCCCAGGCTGACAGACACTGGATCCCCTTTGAATGACACCAATACTTTAGCCAATTGTTGAAACTGATCATTTTGTCTTTATACTGTGGCATCATTCTTGGTGAGTGCAAGATGCTACTCAAGGTCAGGGACATACCAGCCTGGGCTACATGGTCAGAGAGCTCCTCTATGTCTCTTTTCATGTAGCCAAGGGAGGTACATCTCAGGTCATTCACACCAGCATGGACAATGACGGAGTCATACTTGTACTTGCTTTGGAGTGACCTGAGTGCTTGCATTATGTGGCGGATCCTGGCACCTGACAGGCAGCTTACAGTGACCTTCTCCTTGTTCAGTCTGGTGAGTGGGACGTCAGTGTGCCGGACAATAGAGTCCCCTATAACAAGTGTATTCGGTGTGTTGTTTGGCCTTATGGGCTGTGACTGTGAGGCACACTGATTTTGTGAGATATGTGATTTGTGGGTATTGTTGAGGGGTGGCTGTTGCTTGGATATCTGCTTAGGAGGTCTTTGCTGTTTAGGCAGATTTTTATTTAGAGCCTCCGAGTATGTTTTTGTGTGTTTATGTGTTGGGTATGCAGATGCAATAAGTCTGTGTGAGACTGGATTTGTGGTGTGGGTGGTTACCTTTTCCTCCTGACTGACTGTGCCGGTCTTGGGTTGAGAGAGCTCTGCCTCCAGTTTGGCTGTGTAACTGCATCTCTCACATGTATTAGAGTTTGTTGGAAGGAGGAGAGGGTTGTCTGTGTACATAAGGCAATTGTAACATTGCCTCAAAATTCCCAGATTCACCAGCTGGAGTGGAGAGTAAATCAGGTAAAATGCAGTTTTTAGAGAAAAAATGATTTTAAATTAAGTGCAACACAGGAAATGCAGTAAACAGGCTCTAGATGTGTTCCAAGTACTGTTACTGTTACAGATATAAACTTTAGCAAGCCAGAAAATGCTAAAAAGTAGGCGGCAAAGCAGTAACACTTAACAAAATATCAGAAGAAAATACTTAAAATCACAAAAGTGGCTCCTTTTCTTCTCTCAGCATTTTCTCATCTTGGTAGGTGCTTCAGCAACAACTAGCAAGCCTGAAAAGATGCCAAAACCATGAGGCAGCCTGGTTTTAAGAGAGAGCGATCAAGGAGTTTAGAATTGACCCAAAATGGCCAATAAAACTACAGCTTCTAGGTAGTAACCACTCCTCCAGGGACAGGCAGGCTGTTCAGTGTTTACCACTCCCACTGGTGAACACAGAGACTTCCCTTTAGCCCAATCAAACACTGGCCTTCTAGAAACTTCCAAACAGTTCAGAATAGCAAATCTGTAACTGAACTTTCTTAACTTTCAGAAAGTGGGAAAAAGCAATATTTTTTTTTGTTTTTTTTTTTCTTTTTGTTGTAGTTTAAAGGTAGCAGAGATACACAGGCAGCAAAAGAATCACAGCAGTGCAATAAATGACTCCACACATGAGTGCTAGGCCAAAATCAGGTAAAATGCAGTTTTTAGAGAAAAAAACGATTTTAAATTAAGTGCAACACAGGAATTGCAGTAAACAGGCTCTAGATGTGTTCCAAGTACTGTTACTGTTACAGATATAAACTTTCGCAAGCTGGAAAATGCTAAAAAGTAGGCGGCAAAACAGTAAAACTTAACAAAATATCAGAAGAAAATACTTAAAATCACAAAAGTGGCTCCTTTTCTTCTCTCAGCATTTTCTCCTCTTGGTAGGTGCTTCAGCAACAACTAGCAAGCCACTAACACCAGGAAGGGTATCTCATATAAGAGGAAAGGATAACAAATGCACACAGTAAAGTACAATTTCCCTTAAGTGCACACAGAGATCACAGTCAGCCTGGGGCTGGTTGCTCCCTTACTCCCCAGGTCCCCAATAAAACTGCCCACTGGCACAGCTATAGGGTCCAGATCTCAGCCTAGCTGGCAAGCTAACCTCCAGTACCCTCTCTGTCCCACCAGTGCTTCGTGTCCCTGTCAAGGTAGCTGACACACCGCACACACTTTGAGATACATATTTATACAACTACACAGACACTCCTGGGAAAGGCTGACACAGATTCTCCAGCTGTGTCCCTTTACCCAGACTATACAGTAGTAATTACTGCCACCACCAGCTAATACTCATCAGCTACCCAAAGGCCCTTAAAAGAGTGTCCAATTATTACTGTGCAATATTATTATCCAATTGGTAAGTGTGACTAATCGGTCTAAGGCTTATTAGAGTGGCCTTGTACAATAAACTCTATAACTATGCAATGTACTCTAGAGCTTAACTTAACTCTACACAAACCAGCCACAAGTAAAAGGTTTTTAAAATATTTAATAATAAATAATTAAAACACAAGACAATACTACTACAAGACAATGCTACTCAAGAGTTCAGAGATCGCACAGAAACTTAAAATAATTCCGTCGTACAGTTCTGACATAACAGAAAAACACTTAAGTCTAATCGTTATAGTCCTAGCTATTTCTACAAGAAAACATACTTCTAAAGTAACTTACTTTCATAGAGCAAGGCAGTGCTGGCATTGGATATCAAGACAGAGATGCTTACAGTCTCTCTCTCAGCAATAGTTTTTAAGATCACTCACAAACATCTCTGCTGGACCCTCCCAGATTACATCATTTTGACACTTAGGTTTTCCCAGTATACACATTATATCATTTTGACAGTCTGGTGTTTCCAGTCCAACAGGCTACATTATTTAGCCTCAGGAAACTACAGCAATAAAAGACATTTCACATGTACACTCTAGTAATTATTCCTTAAGTTAAAACAATAGAAAGAATGTGATAGCCCAGACCAAATGACTCTGAGCTCTACAGATCAAATAACATGCAAAACATAATTTCAATTTCAAAGAACATTTGAAATGCTTGGCTTAGTTTTCCTCACAGCAGATGGCAATGTTGCTACAATCTTGAAGTTCACGTTTTTCAGTGTTTTCTTTCATTTAAGAAACAAGCCTGTATTTTACATTTATATTTACAAATGATAGAATTATATATCAAATTCCATTTGACTATGCTGGCAGCCTTCACCCCTTCTCTACCAGTCTTCACAGATGCCCAATGTTTTTAGTTGGCCATGGTGCAGGGTTTGATTTGTCTCTTTTTATTCATATAGGGACTAGGATGTCAACAGTATTTATCAAAGTGTTACTGAAGTGGAAAACGGCAACATCTACTGGCATTGATTTTAATATCTTCCAGTTATATTGATTTAGAGTATTAATAAAGGTGTCTGTTAAATGTATTTGTATTACACATTTTATCATAAATGGTGTAAATGAATAAAAGTAATTAAATAAATATAGATGCAGACACATACACTGACAGCATATTTTGTTTAGTCAGATGTGCAAATGCTTAATTGTATTTTCCTGGTGAACTGAGGAGTGACATGATTCTCCTTCAAGGAGCCTGGTACATGGGCTTTAATATGCAGGGAATTCTTGCATGTTTATCCATTACCATAAATAAGACACAAACCTTGTCTTACTGCTGCAACACAAAACATTTCAATAGTGCCTGTGTGTGTATGTTTTGTGTGTGTGTGTGTGTGTGTGTGTGTGTGTGTGTGTGTGTGTGTGTGTGTGTGTGTGTGTGTGGGTGTATGATCCAGAATCATTATTCCAATTACTGCTGTCTGCTATCACCTTGCAAATATGTACTTTTTTGTTTGCCAACAAAATATGCATGAGTAACATGTGTATGTTAATATCATCAGCAGTGTTGACTTGGAAACACCATGCAATAAACTCCTGAATGCCTTGAGACAAAAAATAAATGGTCAGTTAACAAGATATGGTGATTTTTTTGAACTCATAATTTTGAATATGTTTGATAAGACTTGTAATACTAGTTTACCCTACAAAGAATTAATGTAGCAATGCTATTAATTTTGTATTGATTTATTTTTTTTTTTGTTATTAGATAAATTAGCTAGCTTGAGAAAACATTTTAAGTGATGACTTGGGCTATATAGATTGCCTGGGCATTAGTCTAGCCTCGGGATTAGTCTATCAGGTCCAGATGCAGTATAAAAACAGGCAGAGAAATCTAAAAGAACACATGGAGGACATCCAGATTTTGCTCAGTAGACATCCCAGCCAAGAAATGAAGTAGTAAGCTTGTACTGTGAGGCAGCAATGCTAGTCAATGGATCAATCTGCTCTCCAATTAATTATATCACATACAATAATTCAAAAAGAAGTGATAGCCCCCCTGTTGTAGAAGGAAGGAGCAGTCCCAAAATTCTTAAAAATTGATAGGTCAAAGAACAGCCATAAGGAAGATAGAGTGGACTATTGAGGATAAGAAAGAAAGTATGTATTGTTATTATTATGCAAAAAGCCCAGAGTTTCCAGACACAAGATATACAAAAAGATAAAGAGAGAAATTAGAGGAAAGAAAAATGCTTCCACAAGAAAAACTGTCAGTAGGCCTCAAATAAAAAAAATGTGTTCATTAATACAACAGATTTGTGAAAAACAGTATATAGACCAAGAAAGTTTGATCTGTTTGGAAGTAGAAGCATCTGAGGAAGTGCAAGAATATAACTAAAACCTAGAGATTTTTGAAAAGTATGAAAAAGAAATATGGTCATGGGAAAGAAAAAGAGATTTGGTATGCTATAGTATTTATGCAAAGGCGAAAGCCAAATTAATCAATATAAAGAAGGCAGCCCCAAAGACATTTGAAGAGAAATACAGGCAAAGGCATCCAGATATGGAACATTTCACAATAAAAAATAATATCACAAAGCAGGAATGTAGAAAAGGAGACTAGTATAGTAGAAGTTAAAAAAATAGAAGTTGAAGTTATGGAGTGCCTACAAAGTCAAGGATTTGATATAAAAGGTGTAGCACAGATTACATCACAGCATGATAGAACATGTCCCCAAAGTAAGGAGAAACAGGAAGGTCAGGAGACATCTGAAGAAGAAATATGGTCATAGGAAAGAAAAAGATTTAATATGTTGTAATAGCTATGCAACGAGGAAAACAAAACTAATTAATACAAAAAGAGCAGCACCAAAGATATTTGAAGAGAAATACAGGCAAAAGGATACGGACATGGAAAACTTTACAATACTAAAAATAAGAAGACAGAGGAAAAGGAGATTAGTAATGGAGAAGTTAAAGAAATAGAAACTGAGGTTATGGAGTACCTACAAAGTGAAGGATTCAGTGTGGAAAATCTAATTCAGAAATCACTACAACAGGATAGTGCAATGGACATCCAAATTAAGGGGAAGCAGTGTAGCAGGAAGCAATTGTTCAGGTGCCATATGAAGATATTTTGGAGTCTTGCACAGGAAACTGGTATAAACATTCACTTGAAGCTGGACAGCAAGGGAAGAAACAGGAAACTGTGGAAACTCTGATGTACTCAGTGTTGAGGAGTGATAGGCCAGTGAGTTCCCATATGACAGAGCAACAGGTGTCACAGGATGAAATTGAAGAGAATGTGCTACAGGAAGATCCTATAGAACTTTCTATAGCATGCCCACAGGAAAAGGAAAACAAAAGTACATGCCCTCAGTTTTGAAGAAAATGAGCTAAGACATATTAAGATCAATGAAAGAAATAGAATGCAGAAGGTCAAGAAATCCCAAAAAGTCAGAAGTTTGATAAAACAAATGAACACATAGTAACTAGAACTGTCCATACAGATCAATGAGATATAATAGAAGTAAACAGGATACATTACTGTGCAGCTAACTTAATAACTGATAAAGTCCTACCAAAAGAATACAGGGTAATGATGGAAAGGAAGGGGTGAAATTGAATACCATAATGGAAATATCGAATAGAGAAAACTAAAAAGCATTTAAGACAAGAAGTGTCACTGTTAGAAGAGCATGGGAGAGGGAAGAGATCAACAAAAATACATACAAAATTAGACATGATAAAAGCAATACACGGTATTAGAACAGATCAGGATCTATCATGCACTATCACAAATAACAATCTAAAATTCTCAGCACAGATGGAAAAACTTAGAAGATATGCAGATAAATATAAATGAAAAGTACAAAATAAGCAATTTATTGATGACCCAAAAAAGTGTTATAGAGAATTGGGAAGCAAGGTAAAAGGAAATTAAAGAACACCAAAAAAGAAGAACTAGATGTATTTTGGAGAAATATTTATGAAGATCCTCTGGAACATAACACAGATGCTAAATGGGTAGAAGAAGTAAAAGAAAGAATAAGAAGCTTAAAGGTACAGGATATGAAATGGGGTGAATTAACAGCCAGGGAGATTGAAACAAAGTTAAGAAAAGCTTCTATTTGGAAAACACCAGGCCCAGATACAGCACCTAACTTCTGGTTAAAAGTATTAACATCTTTGCATGAAGATTTAGCCATGAGTAAGGACTATTTATATGTGCACCACAAACAGAGACCAACCTGGCTAACAGCAAAAGCAATGCTCATAAAAGTAAATCTGCAACTACCCTAAAAATTACAGACCAATAACTAGTCTTCTGACGACATATAAACTATACACTGGAATTGATGCCAACAGAGTTTATAGTCATTTAGAAGAAAACTCAATCATGGCACTAGAAAAAAAGCAATAAAAGAAAGTCATATGGAACAAAGGATCATTTGATGTTAAAGTCATAGTGGAGAACTGTAAAAAGGGAAAGAATCTAAGTATGGTATGGACTGACTGCAGAAAAGCATTTGATAGTAACCCACATTCATGGATAAAAGAGTGCTTAAAAATGTATAAGATACACCCTACACTGATTGACTACATTACAGTGACCATGAAACAGTGGCAGACCACTTTGCAATTAGGCCATCATAAAGAACAAATTATTATTCCAGGGATAAAAATTCAAAGTGGGATATTGCAGGGTGACTCTTTGTCACCACTGCTATTCTGTCTTGCCCTTACCCCATTAAGCTGTCTACTTACATCTTAGGCCATGGCTATAATTTGGTTCCTAGAAAACAACAAAGTGTAAAGACTTATCTTCTCTTTGTTGATGATTTAAAACTGTATAGCTCATCTCAGGAACTGAAAGCAGAACTGCAAGTTGTCAAAACTTTTTCAGATGATATAAGAATGTCATTTGATCTTGATAAATGTGCAAAAGCAACCTTTAAAGCAGGAAAACTGCAGCACCAAGAAAGCATCAGTTTAGGACAAGAATGTGATATAAAAGAACTTGAACAAGAGGGAGTGTATAAATATTTGGTCATTGATGAAGGATGAACAATAAATCATGAACAAATGTGGATAAAACTTAGAAAGGAATATTTGGAAGACTTAAATTAATCCTAAAAAGAGCACTGACATCTTGGAACAAAATTCAAGCTATAAACAAATTTGCACTTCCTGTCCTAACTTACAGTTTTGGAGTGACTGACTGCACCTAAAATGTGTTGGATAGATTAGACAGGAAATCAAGAAGGATGCTTCATGCTCACCAAATGATTTATAAAAATCAGTGCATACCAAGATTATATATTCCCATTTCTGAAGGAGGGATGGGCCTCCTTGAAATTGATTACATGCATAGATCTGCAATCATCTGACTGCACACATATCTGCTGACCTCACAAGATCCAAATATAGTGAAAGTTTTGAAACATGAGGAGTATAAATCTAAGATGACCTCTCTGCTTAGTCTAGCAGAAGCATATCAGCATCAGCCAGGAATGGAAATCAAACCAGAAGTAGATAAAAATCAGGCAGCAACAGAATGTTCCATGTAGTAAGATCTGCTTCTGTAAGCATTCCATGCAGTGACCTCACCTTCTGTACGCATTCCATGGAGTGGCTTCAGTTTTTGTAAGTATTCCATGCTTATCTAAAGCTTTTCTGAAACAATCTTGTGCTGTTTTTGAATGACTTGGCAATTGCCTGGTAAAATAATATTTATTTGGTTTGTATTTCATTTTTTACCTCTGCTTTTTCATTGCTAATTGCAAGAAGGGGATGGCTAGTAGACATGATGATTTACTTTGATTTATATTTTATATTTCCCCTCTGAATTTCGCTGTTTGATGTTAGAAAGGAACTGCTTCTAGGCAAGCTCTAGCCATCCCAAGGGGTCTAGTAAGCTAGAAATTCACACAGACTTCAGCAAGGACAATAGAGAGCATATCTGAAACAATCCTGTGTGGGTTTGTGATTTACTGATCCTTACTCTTATAGCATGGTGTGGCTGCAAGAGTAAGGGAACAGATGCTACTGTGTGTGATGGAAAGGAACTCCAACTTTTGTTTGACTGGTAGAACTGGTACTATAGGTCAGAGTGACAACCCTATTGTACTTAATTTAATATTCAGTTGTATATTTGGGAATGATTGCATTTGTGCAATTGGTACAGCTGGTTGAACTGTTCTTACTAGTATTAATGAGAGGCAAAGTGCAAACGGAGCAAATGTAGGCCTATTTTCACTAAAGGATCACTCATCCCCTATTAAAAATGATACTACCGAAGACAGCTTTGGAATTCAGGATTCAAGTATTCAGCAATTTGAGGATTTAGAGCATGTATAAGAAAATAAAAAAGAATGAATGCAAGACATTTAAAACAAGTAAAAAATAAGAAAAATGAATGGATTAATGTCTACAATGCAAAAGAATGCATACTAAAATGTCTCTGCTTTGTTTTGTAATGAAGACTACAGGGAGTGATAACATTGTTGTATCAAAAAGGCCTCAATCTAGAAAAAAGGCATCATTTTTCCATAAGAGAAGATAAAAAAAAGAGACAAGGGTCAGGTGAAAAGGAAGAAATCAAAATTGAACTTGGAAGGTTTGAAGAACATTACTGTAAGAAAAAAAAGAGGAGAAAGACTGAAGTTGACAACAAGGCTCAAGTTGAGGAAGTACAAAGCCAGCTGGATGAGAACTGTATGCTTAAAAATGTCATAAGCAATGAAAACTGTGAGATTATTTATTTTGTTAACATTTATTTACCAGGAAAGTCTGACTGGAGCAGATCCCATTTTCAGTGGACACCTGGAGATAAATGCTCCAGATGCATGTCTTTGGAATGTGGGAGGAAACCAGATCACTTGGGGGAAACCCACACAAATTCAGTTAGGCATGCAGACTCCACACAGCAGGCACTCCAGCTGAGAACTAAAATGGAGAACCTCTTGATGCGAGGCAACAATGCTAACCATTGGAGTGACTGACTGCACCTAAAATGTGTTGGATAGATTAGACAGGAAAGCAAGAAGGATGCTTCATGCTCACCAAATGATTTATAAAAATCAGTGCATACTAAGATTATATATTCCCAGTTCTGAAGGAGGGATGGGCCTGCTTGAAATTGATTACATGCATAGATATGCAATCATCTGACTGCACACATACCTGCTGACCTCACAAGATCCAAATATAGTGAAAGTTTTGAAACATGAGGAGAATAAATCTAAGATGACCTCTCTGCTTAGTCTAGCAGAAGCATATCAGCATCAGTCAGGAATGGAAATCAAACCAGAAGTAGATAAAAATCAGGCAGCAACAGAATGTGCCATAAAACAAAAGAAAGAATATAAGGCGAAGAACCAGATGAGAAGGCAAGAAATGTGGAAAATTTATAAATATGGTTGCAAGTATAGAAAACATCTGGAAGAACCCCATGTTGATTAGGATAGAGCACAGGAATGGTTAAGGAGAGGCGACTTCTAACCAAGAGATGAAAGGCTAATATTGGCACCCCAAGATACTGGGCTACATACATGTTGGTTTACAAAGTCCATTGAACATGTGGAAGAAACAGACAAATGTAGGTTTTGTAAAACAGAACTGGAAACAGTTGCACACCTCGTTGCTGGTTGTGACATACTAATGGCAGAAGGACTGTATACTGAAAAGCAGAATAATGTGAAAAGACTGTTGTACTGGGGATTGTCCAAACATTATGGTATTGAAGTGGCTGAAAAACACTGAAAACATGAACCTCAAAGCGTCATAGAAAACGATGAAGTCTATATCACATGGGATCACCCATTAGCAACAGTTGAAAAGAATTATGCTATCAAACTGGAAATAGTGGTCCACACCCAGTGACTACAGTCTCTTGTATACAAAGACACAAAGTCATAAAACATCAGGATTTGCAGGCAGAAATGAGAGCAATGTGAAAGAAATATACCTACATGGTTCCAATAGCAGTAGGTGCAACGGGTCTGATAAAAAAGAATCTACAATCGTACTTAGATATGTTACCAATATATGTAACCCGATACGAATTGCAGAAGGAGTCATTAGTGGGCACATTGCGGGTGCGGTGAAGAGCACTTTTCCTTGACATCAAAGACAGAAAAAATACTAATTTCATGAATTTTAATTGTACTTTGACTTAAGAATGGAGTCCATTCCTGTCATGGTACTGGAAACCCAAAAGACTTGGAGAAGTTAAAGAAGAAGTGGATTGAGTACATTACTATGTGCATGTCAAACCAAAAATTATGAATGAAACTTTGCTAATAATTATGATGTGAAATTTAAGAGATAGGAATAGTGTGTCATCAATGATTTTTGTGGCATGAGGCTGATACAGAATATTGATATATGGTGTCTAAGTTCCTGGTGTCTTAGATTCTGCTTTCATTAGGTAACAAAAGCTACCTTATTTCAGATTCTGTAAGCACTCCATAAAGTGGCTTTAAATTATGCAAGCATTCCATTTAGTAACTTTAGATTCTACAAACATTCCATGAAGTGATATCAACTTCTGTAAGCATTCAATGCAGCAGCTTCAGATTCTGTAAGCATTCCATGTAGTGAAATCATCTTTTGAAAGCATTCCATGTAGTAACTTCAGATTCCATGAGCATTCCATGAAGTGACATCAGATTCTGTAAGCATTCCTTGTAGTAACCTCAGGTTCAGTAAACATTCCATGAAGTGATATCAGCTTCTGTAAGCATTCCACATAGTAACTTCAGATTCTATAAGTATTCCATGTAGTAAGATCCGCTTCTGTAAGCATTCGATGCAGTGACATCAGCTTCTGTAAGCATTCCATGTAGTATCTTCAGATTCCATGAGCATTCCGTGAAGTGACTTCAGATTCTGTACCCATTCTATGTAGTGACCTCTGCTTCTGTACGCATTCCATGGAGTGGCTTCAGTTTTTCTAAGTATTCCATGCTTATCTAAAGCTTTTCTGAAACAATCTTGTGCTGTTTTTGAATTACTTTGCAATTGCCTGGTAAAATAATATTTATTTTGGTTTGTATTTCATTTTTTACCTCTGCTTTTTCACTGTTAATCGCAAGAAGGGGATAGTTAGTAGACGTGTTGATTTACTTTGGTTTATATTTTTATTTCCCCTCTGAATTTTGCTGTTTGATGTTAGAAAGAAACTGCTTCTAGGCAAGCTCTAGCCATCCCAAGGGGTCTAGTAAGCTGGAAATCCACACAGACTTCAACAAGGACCATAGAGAGCATATCTGAAACAATCCTGTGTTGGTTTGTGATTTACTGATCTTTACTCTTATAGCATGGTGTGGTTGCAAGAGTAAGGGAACAGATGCTACTCTGTGTGATGGAAAGGAACTCCACCTTTTGTGTGACTGGTAGAACTGGTACTATAGGTCAGAGTGACAACCCTATTGTACTTAATTTAATATTCAATTGTATATTTGATAATGATTGCATTTGTGCAATTGGTACAGCTGGTTGAACTGTTGTTACTAGTATTAATGAGAGGCAAAGTGCAAACAGAGCAAATGTAGGCCTATTTTCACTAAAGGATCACTCATCCCCTATTAAAAATGATACTACCAATGACAGCTTTGGAATTCAGGATTCAAGTATTCAGCAATTTGAGGATTTAGAGCATGTATAAGAAAATAAAAAAGAATGAATGCAAGACATTTAAAACAAGTTAAAAAGAAGAAAAATAAATGGATTAATGTCTACAATGCAAAAGGAATGCATACTAAAATGGCTCTGCTTTGTTTTGTAATGAAAACTACAGGGAGTGATAACATTGTTGTATCAAAAAGGCTTCAATCTAGAAAAAAACGCATAATGTTTCCATAAGAGAAGATAAAAAAAAGAGGCATGGGTCATGTGAAAAGGAAGAAATCAAAATTGAACTTGGAATGTTTGAAGAACATTACTGTAAGAAAAAAAAGAGGAGAAAGACTGAAGTTGACAACATGGCTCAAGCTGAGGAAGTACAAAGCCAGCTGGATGAGAACTGTATGCTTAAAAATGTCATAAGCAATGAAAACAGTGAGATTATTTATTTTGCTAACATTTGTTTACCAGGAAAGTCTGACTGGAGCAGATCCCATTTTCAGTGGACACCTGGAGAGAAATGCTCCAGATGCATGTCTTTGGAATGTGGGAGGAAACCAGATCACTTGGGGGAAACCCATTCAAATTCAGTTAGGCATGCAGACTCCACACAGCAGGCACTCCAGCTGAGAACTCAAATGGAGAACCTCTTGTTGCGAGGCAAAAATGCTAACCATTGGAGTGACTGACTGCACCTAAAATGTGTTGGATAGATTAGACAGGAAAACAAGAAGGATGCTTCATGCTCACCAAATGATTTATAAAAATCAGTGCATACCAAGATTATATATTCCCAGTTCTGAAGGAGGGATGGGCCTCCTTGAAATTGATTACATGCATAGATCTGCAATCATCTGACTGCACACATATCTGCTGACCTCACAAGATCTTAATATAGTGAAAGTTTTGAAACATGAGGAGAATAAATCTAAGATGACCTCTCTGCTTAGTCTAGCAGAAGCATATCAGCATCAGCCAGGAATGGAAATCAAACCAGAAGTAGATAAAAATCAGGCAGCAACAGAATGTGCCATAAAACAAAAGAAAGAATATAAGGCGAAGAACCAGAAGAGAAGGCAAGAAATGTGGAAAATTTATAAATATGGTTGCAAGTATAGAAAACATCTGGAAGAACCCCATGTTGATTAGGATAGAGCACAGGAATGGTTAAGGAGAGGCGACTTCTAACCAAGAGATGAAAGGCTAATATTGGCACCCCAAGATACTGGGCTACATACATGTTAGTTTACAAAGTCCATTGAACATGTGGAAGAAACAGACAAATGTAGGTTTTGTAAAACAGAACTGGAAACAGTTGCACACCTCATTGCTGGTTGTGACATACTAATGGCAGAAGGACTGCATACTGAAAAGCATAATAATGTGAAAAGACTGTTGTACTGGGGATTGTGCAAACATTATGGTATTGAAGTGGCTGAAAAACACTGGAAACATGAACCGCAAAGCATCATAGAAAACGATGAAGTCTATATCACATGGGATCACCCATTAGCAACAGTTGAAAAGAATTATGCTATTAAACTGGAAATAGTGGTCCACACCCGGTGACTACAGTCTCTTGTATACAAAGACACAAAGTCATAAAACATCAGGAATTGCAGGCAGAAATGGGAGCAATGTGAAAGAAATATACCTACATGGTTCCAATAGCGTAGGTGCAACGGGTCTGATAAAAAAGAATCTACAATCGTACTTAGTTAGATATGTTACCAATATATGTAACCCCATACGAATTGCAGAAGGAGTCATTAGTGGGCACATTGCGGGTGCGGTGAAGAGCACTTTTCCTTGACATCAAAGACAGGAAAAAATACTAATTTCATTAATTTTAATCGTACTTTGACTTAAGAATGGAGTCCATTCCTGTCATGGTTCTGGAAACCCAAAAGACTTGGAGAAGTTAAAGAAGAAGTGGATTGAGTACATTACTATGTACATGTCAAACCAAAAATTATGAATGAAACTTTGCTAATAATTATGATGTGAAATTTAAGAGATAGGAATAGTGCGTCATCAATGATTTTTGTGGCATGAGGCTGATACAGAATATTTATATATGGCGTCTAAGTTCCTGGTGTCTTAGATTCTGCTTTCATTAGGTAACAAAAGCTACCTTATTTCAGATTCTGTAAGCACTCCATAAAGTGGCTTTAAATTATGCAAGCATTCCATTAAGTAACTTTAGATTCTACAAACATTCCATGAAGTGATATCAACTTCTGTAAGCATTCAATGCAGCAGCTTCAGATTCTGTAAGCATTCCATGTAGTGAAATCATCTTTTGAAAGCATTCCATGTAGTAACTTCAGATTCCATGAGCATTCCATGAAGTGACATCAGATTCTGTAAGCATTCCTTGTAGTAACCTCAGGTTCAGTAAACATTCCATGAAGTGATATCAGCTTCTGTAAGCATTCCACGTAGTAACTTCAGATTCTATAAGTATTTCATGTTGTAAGATCTGCTTCTGTAAGCATTCCATGCAGTGACATCAGCTTCTGTAAGCATTCCATGTAGTATCTTCAGATTCCATGAGCATTCCGTGAAATGACTTCAGATTCTGTAAGCATTCTATGTAGTGACCTCAGCTTCTGTACGCATTCCATGGAGTGCCTTCAGTTTTTGTAAGTATTCCATGCTTATCTAAAGCTTTTCTGAAACAATCTTGTGCTGTTTTTGAATGGCTTTGCAATTGCCCGGTAAAATAATATTTATTTTGGTTTGTATTTCATTTTTTACCTCTGCTTTTTCAATGTTAATCGCAAGAAGGGGATCGCTAGTAGACATGATGATTTACTTTGATTTATATTTTTTATTTCCCCTCTGAATTTCGCTGTTTGATGTTAGAAAGGAACTGCTTCTAGGCCAGCTCTAGCCATCCCAAGGGGTCTAGTAAGCTAGAAATTCACACAGACTTCAGCAAGGACAATAGAGAGCATATCTGAAACAATCCTGTGTTGGTTTGTGATTTACTGATCTTTACTCTTATAGCATGGTGTGGCTGCAAGAGTAAGGGAACAGATGCTACTGTGTGTGATGGAAAGGAACTCCAACTTTTGTGTGACTGGTAGAACTGGTACTATAGGTCAGAGTGACAACCCTATTGTACTTAATTTAATATTCAGTTGTATATTTGAGAATGATTGCATTTGTGCAATTGGTACAGCTGGTTGAACTGTTGTTACTAGTATTAATGAGAAGCAAAGTGCAAACAGAGCAAATGTAGGCCTATTTTCACTAAAGGATCACTCATCCCCAATTAAAAATGATACAACTGATGACATCTTTGGAATTCAGGATTCAAGTATTCAGCAATTTGAGGATTTAGAGCATGTATAAGAAAATAAAAAAGAATGATTGCAAGACATTTAAAACAAGTAAAAAAGAAGAAAAATAAATGGATTAATGTCTACAATGCAAAAGGAATGCATACTAAAATGGCTCTGCTTTGTTTTGTAATGAAGACTACAGGGAGTGATAACATTGTTGTATCAAAAAGGCTTCAATCTAGAAAAAAGGCATCATTTTTCCATAAGAGAAGATAAAAAAAAAGAGACAAGGGTCATGTGAAAAGGAAGAAATCAAAATTGAACTTGGAAGGTTTGAAGAACATTACTGTAAGAAAAAAAAGAGGAGAAAGACTGAAGTTGACAACAAAGCTCAAGTTGAGGAAGTACAAAGCCAGCTGGATGAGAACTGTATGCTTAAAAATGTCATAATCAATGAAAACAGTGAGATTATTTATTTTGTTAACATTTGTTTACCAGGAAAGTCTGACTCGAGCAGATCCCATTTTCAGTGGACACCTGGAAAGAAATGCTCCAGATGCATGTCTTTGGAATGTGGGAGGAAACCAGATCACTTGGGGGAAACCCACACAAATTCAGTTAGGCATGCAGACTCCACACAGCAGGCACTCCAGCTGAGAACTGAAATGGAAAACCTCTTGTTGCGAGGCAACAATGCTAACCATTGGAGTGACTGACTGCACCTAAAATGTGTTGGATAGATTAGACAGGAAAACAAGAAGGATGCTTCATGCTCACCAAATGATTTATAAAAATCAGTGCATACCAAGATTATATATTCCCAGTTCTGATGGAGGGATGGGCCTCCATGAAATTGATTACATGCATGGATCTGCAATCATCTGACTGCACACATATCTGCTGACCTCACAAGATCCAAATATAGTGAAAGTTTTGAAACATGAGTAGAATAAATCTAAGATGACCTCTCTGCTTAGTCTAGCAGAAGCATATCAGCATCAGACAGGAATGGAAATCAAACCAGAAGCAAATAAAAATCAGGCAGCAACAGAATGTGCCATAAACCAAAAGAAAGAATATAAGGCGAAGAACCAGATGAAAAGGCAAGAAATGTGGAAAATTTATAAATATGGTTGCAAGTATAGAAAACATCTGGAAGAACCCCATGTTGATTAGGATAGAGCACAGGAATGGTTAAGGAGAGGCAACTTCTAAACAAGAGATGAAAGGCTAATATTGGCACCCCAAGATACTGGGCTACATACATGTTGGTTTACAAAGTCCATTGAACATGTGGAAGAAACAGACAAATGTAGGTTTTGTAAAATAGAACTGGAAACAGCTGCACACCTCGTTGCTGGTTGTGACATACTAATGGCAGAAGGACTGTATACTGAAAAGCATAATAATGTGACAAGACTGTTGTACTGGGGATTGTGCAAACATTATGGTATTGAAGTGGCTGAAAAACACTGGAAACATGAACCGCAAAGCATCATAGAAAACAATGATGTCTATATCACATGGGATCACCCATTAGCAACAGTTGTAAAGATTGATGTTATCAAACTATAAATAGTGGTCCACACCCGGTGACTACAGTCTCTTGTATACAGAGACATAAAGTCATAAAACATAAGGATTTGCAGGCAGAAATGAGAGCAATGTGAAAGAAATATACCCACATGGTTCCAATAGCAGTAGGAGCAACGGGTCTTATAAAAAAGAATCTACAATCGTACTTAGATATGTTACCAATATATGTAACCCCATACGAATTGCAGAAGGAGTCATTAGTGGGCACATTGCGGGTGTGGTGAAGAGCACCTTTCCCTGACATCAAAGACAGAAAAAATACTAATTTCATGAACTTTAATCTTACTTTGACTTAAGAATGGAGTCCATTCCTGTCATGGTACTGGAAACCCTAAAGACTTGGAGAAGGTAAAGAAGAAGTGGATTGAGTACATTACTATGTACATGTCAAACCAAAAAGTATGAATGAAACTGTTAGAAAAATATGTATTTGAACATGTATAAAGTGCTAGTTTAAAAGCAAATAGTATATAATGCATTTTATTCTATTTACAATATGGCAATAAGAATGATTTTACATGTAATTGCTTGAAGCTTTGGAGCTGCAGTGTATTTGAACTCTGACCCTGGCAGTAGCCAGCTCAGCAAGCTTATGTTTTTCACTAATGATTATCTGCTGGGTCAGGAAAATTAAATGTATAAAGCATTGAATATTCTTATTCCTTCCTCTGAGATAATTGACCTTGTGAATGTATCAGAGATAAGACACAGCTGCTAAAGTAAAAGTTGCAATAAAAACAAAGAAGTATATTACAAGAGTGAACCGACTATTGTATTCAAGCTAGCCTGAGACCTTGGAAGAGTAACATTTACAGAAAGACATTATAACGAACCAGGTGCTTTGCAAGGCTGTATTATTCCCATGGGAAAACTTTTAAAATGTATAACATCAGCTTTTTCTTATGAATAGAATATTGTAGACCATAGTGGTGTAGGTGCCCTGTGACTAACCACGTCAGTAAGGTGGGCACAGCCTGAATGTAAGACTATATAAAATTGTGTATTTCCTGCATCATGTCAGACAAAACTCTGTACTTGTATGGTTTTTTGCCTCCTGGTGTACACTAGTAAACTTTTGCATCTGAGCCTCCTGTGTTGTTATCATTTGTTTTTAATTAACAGAAACTTTGCTACTAATTATGATGTGAAAGTTAAGAGTTAGGAATAGTGTGTCATCAATGATTTTTGTGGCATGAGGCTGATACAGAATATTTATATATGGCGTCTAAGTTCCTGGTGTCTTAGATTCTGCTTTCATTAGGTAACAAAAGCTACCTTATTTCAGATTCTGTAAGCACTCCATAAAGTGGCTTTAAAATATGCAAGCATTCCATGTAGTAACTTTAGATTCTACAAACACTCCATGAAGTGACATCAGCTTCTGTAAGCATTCAATGCAGCAGCTTCAGATTCTGTAAGCATTCCATGTAGTGAAATCATCTTTTGAAAGCATTCCATGTAGTAACTTCAGATTCCATGAGCATTCCATGAAGTGACATCAGATTCTGTAAGCATTCCTTGTAGTAACCTCAGGTTCAGTAAACATTCCATGAAGTGATATCAGCTTCTGTAAGCATTCCACGTAGTAACTTCAGATTCTATAAGTATTCCATGTAGTAAGATCTGCTTCTGTAAGCATTCCATGCAGTGACATCAGCTTCTGTAAGCATTCCATGTAGTATCTTCAGATTCCATGAGCATTCCGTGAAGTGACTTCAGATTCTGTAAGCATTCTATGTAGTGACCTGAGCTTCTGTACGCATTCCATGGAGTAGCTTCAGTTTTTGTAAGTATTCCATGCTTATCTAAAGCTTTTCTGAAACAATCTTGTGCTGTTTTTGAATGACTTTGCAATTTCCTGGTAAAATAATATTTATTTTGGTTTGTATTTCATTTTTTACCTCTGCTTTTTCACTGTTAATCATAAGAAGGGGATAGCTAGTAGACATGATGATTTACTTTGATTTATATTTTTTTATTTCCACTCTGAATTTCGCTGTTTGATGTTAGAAAGGAACTGCTTCTAGGCAAGCTCTAGCCATCCCAAGGGTTCTAGTAAGCTAGAAATTCACACAGACTTCAGCAAGGACAATAGAGAGCATATCTGAAACAATCCTGTGTTGGTTTGTGATTTACTGATCTTTACTCTTATAGCATGGTGTGGCTGCAAGAGTAAGAGAACAGATGCTACTGTGTGTGATGGAAAGGAACTCCAACTTTTGTGTGACTGGTAGAACTGGTACTATAGGTCAGAGTGACAACCCTATTGTACTTAATTTAATATTCAGTTGTATATTTGATAATGATTGCATTTGTGCAATTGGTACAGCTGTTTGAACTGTTGTTTCTAGTATTAATGAGAGGCAAAGTGCAAACAGAGCAAATGTAGGCCTATTTTAACTAAAGGATCACTCATCCCTTATTAAAAATGATACTACCGATGACAGCTTTGGAATTCAGGATTCAAGTATTCAGCAATTTGAGGATTTAGAGCATGTATAAGAAAATAAAAAAGACTGATTGCAAGACATTTAAAACAAGTAAAAAATAAGAAAAATAAATGGATTAATGTCTACAATGTAAAAGGAATGCATATTAAAATGGCTCTGCTTTGTTTTGTAATGAAGACTACAGGGGGTGATAACATTGTTGTATCAAAAAGGCCTCAATCTAGAAAAAAAGGCATCATTTTTCCATAAGAGAAGATAAAAAAAGAGGCAAGGGTCATGTGAAAAGGAAGAAATCACAATTGAACTTGGAAGGTTTGAAGAACATTACTGTAAGAAAAAAAAAAGGAGAAAGAATGAAGTTGACAACAAGGCTCAAGCTGAGGAAGTACAAAGCCAGCTGGATGAGAACTGTATGCTTAAAAATGTCATAAGCAATGAAAACAGTGAGATTATTTATTTTGTTAACATTTGTTTACCAGGAAAGTCTGACTGGAGCAGATCCCATTTTCAGTGGGCACCTGGAGAGAAATGCTCTAGATGCATGTCTTTGGAATGTGGGAGGAAACCAGATCACTTGGGGGAAACCCACACAAATTCAGTTAGGCATGCAGACTCCACACAGCAGGCACTCCAGCTGAGAACTGAAATGGAGAACCTCTTGTTGCAAGGCAACAATGCTAACCATTGGAGTGACTGACTGCACCTAAAATGTGTTGGATAGATTAGACAGGAAAACAAGAAGGATGCTTCATGCTCACCAAATGATTTATAAAAATCAGTGCATACCAAGATTATATATTCCCAGTTCTGAAGGAGGGATGGGACTCCTTGAAATTGATTACATGCATAGATCTGCAATCATCTGACTGCACACATATCTGCTGACCTCACAAGATCCAAATATAGTGAAAGTTTTGAAAAATGAGGAGATTAAATCTAAGATGACCTCTCTGCCTAGTCTAGCAGAAGCATATCAGCATCAGCTAGGAATGGAAATGAAACCAGAAGTAGATAAAAATCAGGCAGCAACAGAATGTGCAATAAAACAAAAGAAAGAATATAAGGCGAAGAACCAGATGAGAAGGCAAGAAATGTGGAAAATTTATAAATATGGTTGCAAGTATAGAAAACATCTGGAAGAACCCCATGTTGATTAGGATAGAGTACAGGAATTGTTAAGGAGAGGCGACTTCTAACCAAGAGATGAAAGGCTAATATTGGCACCCCAAGATACTGGGCTACATACATGTTGGTTTACAAAGTCCATTGAACATGTGGAAGAAACAGACAAATGTAGGTTTTGTAAAACAGAACTGGAAACAGTTGCACACCTCGTTGCTGGTTGTGACATACTAATGGCAGAAGGACTGTATACTGAAAAGCATAATAATGTGACAAGACTGTTGTACTGGAGATTTTGCAAACATTATGGTATTGAAGTGGCTGAAAAACACTGGAAACATGAACCGCAAAGCATCATAGAAAACAATGAAATCTATATCACGTGGGATCACCCATTAGCAACAGTTGAAAAGTTGATGCTATCAAACTGGAAATAATGGTCCCCACCCGGTGACTACAGTCTCTTGTATACAGAGACACAAAGTCATAAAACATCAGGATTTGCAGGCAGAAATGAAAGCAATGTGAAAGAAATATACCCACATGGTTCCAATAGCAGTAGGAGCAACGGGTCTTATAAAAAAGAATCTACAATCGTACTTAGATATGTTACCAATATATGTAACCCCATATGAATTGCAGAAGGAGACATTAGTGGGCACATTGTGGGTGCGGTGAAGAGCACTTTTCCCTGACATCAAAGACAGAAATAATACTAATTTCATGAACTTTAATCGTACTTTGACTTAAGAATGGAGTCCATTCCTGTCATGGTACTGGAAACCCAAAAGACTTGGAGAAGTTAAAGAGGAAGTGGATTGAGTACATTACTATGAACATGTCAAACCAAAAATTATGAATGAAGCTTTCCTACTAATTATGATGTGAAAGTTAAGAGTTAGGAATAGTGTGTCATCAATGATTTTTGTGGCATGAGGCTGATACAGTATATTTATATATGGCGTCTAAGTTCCTGGTGTCTTAGATTCTGCTTTCATTAGGTAACAAAAGCTACCTTATTTCAGATTCTGTAAGCACTCCATAAAGTGGCTTTAAATTATGCAAGCATTCCATGTAGTAACTTTAGATTCTACAAACATTCCATGAAGTGACATCAGCTTCTGTAAGCATTCAATGCAGCAGCTTCAGATTCTGTAAGCATTTCATGTAGTGAAATCATCTTTTGAAAGCATTCCATGTAGTAACTTCAGATTCCATGAGCATTCCATGAAGTGACATCAGATTCTGTAAGCATTCCTTGTAGTAACCTCAGGTTCAGTAAACATTCCATGAAGTGATACCAGCTTCTGTAAGCATTCCACGTAGTATCTTCAGATTCTATAAGTATTCCATGTAGTAAGATCTGCTTCTGTAAGCATTCCATGCAGTGACATCAGCTTCTGTAAGCATTCCATGTAGTATCTTTAGTTTCCATGAGCATTCCGTGAAGTGACTTCAGATTCTGTAAGCATTCTGTGTAGTGACCTCAGCTTCTGTACGCATTCCATGGAGTGGCTTCAGTTTTTGTAAGTATTTCATGCTTATCTAAAGCTTTTTTGAAACAATCTTGTGCTGTTTTTGAATGACTTTGCAATTGCCTGCTAAAATAATATTTATTTTGGTTTGTATTTCATTTTTTACCTCTGCTTTTTCACTGTTAATCACAAGAAGGGGATAGCTAGTAGACATGATGATTTACTTTGATTTATATATTTTATTTCCCCTCTGAATTTTGCTGTTTGATGTTAGAAAGGAGCTGCTTCTAGGCAAGCTCTAGCCATCCCAAGGGCTCTAGTAAGCTAGAAATTCACACAGACTTCAGCAAGGACAATAGAGAGCATATCTGAAACAATCCTGTGTTGGTTTGTGATTTACTGATCTTTACTCATAGCATAGTGTGGCTGCAAGAGTAAGGGAATGGATGCTACTGTGTGTGATGGAAAGGAACTCCAACTTTTGTCTGACTGGTAGAACTGGTACTATAGGTCAGAGTGACAACCCTATTGTACTTAATTTAATATTCAGTTGTATATTTGGGAATGATTGCATTTGTGTAATTGTTACAGTTGTTTGAACTGTTGTCACTAGTATTAATGAGAGGCAAAGTTCAAACAGAGCAAATGTAGGCTTATTTTCGCTAAAGGATCACTCATCCCCTATTAAAAATGATACTACCAATGACAGCTTTGGAATTCAGGATTCAAGTATTCAGCAATATGAGGATTTAGAGCATGTATAAGAAAATAAAAAAGAATGATTGCAAGACATTTAAAACAAGTAAAAAAGAAGAAAAATAAATGGATTAATGTCTACAATGCAAAAGGAATGCATACTAAAATAGCTCTGCTTTGTTTTGTAATGAAGACTAAAGGGAGTGTGATAACATTGTTGTATCAAAAAGGCTTCAATCTAGAAAAAAAGGCATCATTTTTCCATAAGAGAAGCTAAAAAAAAGGAGGCAATGGTTAGGTGAAAAGGAAGAAATCAAAATTGAACTTGGAAGGTTTGAAGAACATTACTGTAAGACAAAAACAGGAGAAAGACTGAAGTTGACAACATGGCTCAAGCTGAGGAAGTACAAAGCCAGCTGGATGAGAACTGTATGCTTAGAAATGTCATAAGCAATGAAAACAGTGAGATTATTTATTTTGTTAACATTTGTTTACCAGGAAAGTCTGACTATCCCATTTTCAGTGGACACCTGGAGAGAAATGTTCCAGATGCATGTCTTTGGAATGTGGGAGGAAACCAGATCACTTGGGGGAAACCCACGCAAATTCAGTTAGGCATGCAGACTCCACACAGCAGGCACTCCAGCTGAGAACTGAAATGGAGAACCTCTTGTTGCGAGGCAACAATGCTAACCATTGCACCATTGCCCTGCCCAAAGATCAATAAGACTAATGGTGGTGAAGATCATGCCTTTTTAACAATTGATAGATTAGATATATTGAATTAGAAACTGGTCTTTCTTCAGATCCCGTCAGAAATGATATACTTGTACTTGGGGATTCACTTATAGATGAGCAGATACTTGCAAAGAAGATAATGAGTATTGAATAGTGTTATGTTTGCCTGGAACAGGAATATAAAGTGAGAGAAAGGGCTTAGTATGCCTTAACATAAGGAAGTTTGGAGTTGTTTTTATTCATGTTGGTACAAATGATCTCATCTTCAAGTATTGTCTAACTGATAGGAACTTACATCCCACTTAAATAGCCTAGCTTGTACAGATGTTAGGACATATTTTTACAAACTATTCATTAACGCATTAATAGATTCATTAACAGCTACATGAAGTACAGTGATAGTTTGGTGATATGATGATAGCGTACTATTTGATATTTATTAAGTGGCTCTACATGACGTCTAGAGCTGTCAAACAAAGAAATAGACAGAATATGCTGATGAAAGCATAAAGAGCCAAAGTGCATGCTAATTAATTAATCCAACATGGCACAGCAATTCAGTAAGCTATAAATCAATCATGTGGTCTCAGTGTAGGCTTTTGCTATGTACATCAAAACTCTTTGGGATACAGGCACAATTACACGTAAGTGTGGCTGCTGCTATTATTATGCTGTATGTGCAACAGGCTTTAAATAAGGGGTGCTGCCAGACCTCAGGCAAGAAGAAGAAGGGTGTTTAGACCCCATTTAACTGATTATAGACTGCATGAAACAGAAATTGTTGAGAGATATAGAGTGAACAGGGAAACAATAGAGGACATATGCAACCTCTGCCACCCTCAACTCAGGCCACAGGGAAATTGTGGAGAACCCATTCCAGTGGAAACAAAGGTATACTTAGCATTACATATAGGTTCATAGGTTCATAGGTTTATACTAGGCTATCTGCCCTAAGGCATTTATAAGCCTAGCCCAAATTTTTGTGGCTTACGCCACCCCTTATATGAAAAAATACTGTGCCCATTAGTTTGTTGTGCCTCTGTCCAGCAGTGACACAGAAATGATTCCTGGGGTAAACCTACGATCTCCCATCCACAGGTCAAGATTTCTCTTGAACAGAGCCAGCGAGGTGCTCTGCCTCACATGGACCGGGATTTTATTCCACAGCATAGGGAGTCTCTGAGTGATAAATCTATCCCTCCAGCACGTCCTATTTATATCCGTGCTAAGGTTTAAGTCGCTTGCTCTAGTGGTTTTGGTGGATTTGGATTTTTTGAGGTGGAGCATGTCCATTAATTCCGGGTTGGACATGGCCTTGTATGTCAGGCACATGTCACCTCTGAGCAGACGGTATGCGACTGAATAGAGCTGGAGTTTCTTCAATCTGGCAGCATATGACAGATTTTGGAGTCCCTTTATCTTTTGGTGAGGAACTTTTGGGGTCTTTCCAATTGCTGCAGATGTCGGGTGAGATACATCCCGAATGGGGCATTGTACTCGATCATTGGTCTGATAAGTGAAGAGTACAGGGGAACAATGACCTCACTAGATCTGGATGTGAATCCCTTCATGATCAGGTGGGCAATGTAGAAGGTCTTTCTAACCACTTTAGCAATGTGAGTGTCAAAAGAAAGGCCACTGTCAACCTGGGTCCCCAGGTCCCTGATAACCTCTTCTGTGCTTAGTGGATTGCCACCTATATGGTAGCTTGGGGTTACCTTGTTTTTCTGAAGGGTATGACTATACATTTTTTGGCATTTAACTTCAGGCCATGGCTCTGGCACCAGCTATCTGTTTCCGTGAGTCCCTTCTGAAGGATATCCGTGTCCGATGCACTTTCCACTATGGCGCCCAGTTTGCAGTCGTCTGCAAACTTTGTCAGCCAAAGTCCTCCCATGTTGGCCTGTACTTCTGAGAAGTAGATGCCGAACAATAGGGGGCCAAGGACTGAGCCCTCTGGGACATCACTTGTGACTGGCTTGGAGTCTGACATAGCGCCAGCAACTCTATGCAACCCATCTTGTGACATATGGGTTTACATTTAAGCTGGTAAGTTTTTCTACAATACCCGAGTGGGGTATTGTGTCAAAATCCTTTGCAAGGTCAAGGTAGGCTGTATGGACTGCCTTTCCCTCATCAATGGCCTTGGTGACTGTTTCGAAGAAGTCGACCAAGTTCAAAAGGCATGATCTTCCCTTGACGAAGCCAAACTGGGTCGGGTCCAATGTCTGCAAGTCCCCTATATCTTTGTTTATGAGCTCCATTATGATCCTCTCCATAGCTTTGCAGACTAGACTTGTTAAGCTTATGGGGCGGTAATTACCAGGGTCCGTAGAGGCACCGCCTTTGTGGAGTGGGACCACAGCTGCTGTACTCCACTCCTTGGGCACGTATCCTGTGGTAAGGCTGAGATTAAACAGCTGCCTTATGTGCGGGTTTAATTCCTCATTTAGCTCGTGTAGCATACAGCCGGGGACACCATCCGGTCCCATTGATGCTGTGTTTTTAGCTTTAGAGAGAGCAGCTTTCACCTGCGCATTTGAGATGTCTGGGAGGCTACACTCCGCTGGGATAGTTATCTCTCCTTTAGGGGGGGGAGAGGGGGTGAAGTTTGCACTGAACCTGTCTGCCAGTATGTTGGCAATGTCTGTGGGTTCAGTGATTTTTGTATCATTTTGGACTAATTCTGAGCATATCTGGGAGTTTCCACCCAGGTTCCTAACATAGCTGTAAAAGGCCTTATGATTGTCCTTTGAATCCATGGCAATTTTTCTCTCAAAATTGGCCTTAGTTGATTTTATGAGTGCTCGTATTTTTTTACTAATAATGATCAGGGTGACTTCCCTTTTATGGATTTTGTTCTATCATGTAATAGCTTTCTCCTCTTATTGTAAAGTTTGTTAATGGCTGGGGTCCACCAGACTGGACGTTTGCCCTTTGTGGAAAGAGTCTTGGTTTTATTTGGGATTGCCTGATCCATGCAGTCCTGGAGGTGTTCATAGAAGGCATTTGTAAGGGCTTCCGCAGCTTGGGTTGTGGTTTCCACTGGCTCAGGGGCCTTGAAGGATGCCACACCAGTCTTGAGTAGTGTGAAATTTGCTTTAGAGAAGTTCTTTACTGTGGTCTTTTTTGTTTGGGGTGGGGGCGGGATGTGGATTTCCAGTGAGATTAGTTTATGATCAGATCTCACCAATGAGGGATATACTTCCGGAGTGGAGCATTTTGTCCCCATATTTGTGATAATGAGATCTAGTATATTTTCTCCTCTCGTGGGAACAGTGACTAGCTGTTCCATGGCATTTGAAATTATGAACTCCGGGAACTGTTGGGCTAGGAAGTTAGGGCTTGAGTAATGTTCCCAGTCTATATTCGGGTGGTTGAAGTCACCCAATATGATGGTGTTTGGAGATACATTTATACCCTCCAGTGTCTTCAGGAAGGCTGTGTGGGGTTCCTGAGTTTGAGAGGGTGGCCTGTAGCATGCTACAATTTGTAGAGCAGTTTTGCCTATGGTTAGTTGCACCTGGATATACCTGTGAGCTTGAGCTGTACACTAGGTTTGCTAGGAGTGGCATTCCTCAAGGATAACTAGTGGAAGATACAGGTTATGCAGTGGAGTACTGGCTCATATATACTACCTACTGGTGCTTTCCAGAGATCTATAGGGCTATATTAGGGGTGTCTCAGGCATCAGTCTCCAGAATAATAAATCAGTTTTTAAATGCAATACTACTGTATGCAAGGGAGCATTTCTGTTTCCCACCAACACCACAGGAGACAGCAAGAACCATTCAGTAATTCTCTGTAATAACACACTTCCCTGATGTTTTGTGAGCCATAGATTGCACTCACATAGAAATGAAAGCCCTGTCTGGGGAACAGGGGAGGAGTACCACACTAGAAAAGATTTCCAGTCTATAAACTGTCAGGTTGTTTGTAATGCCCAAGGGGTTATCTACAACATCTGTGCAGGTAACCTGGGCAGATTTCATGACTCATACATATGGCACACCTGTGAGCTTGAGCTGTACACTAGGTTTGCTAGGAGTGGCATTCCTCAAGGATAACTAGTGGAAGATACAGGTTATGCAGTGGAGTACTGGCTCATGACACCCACACAATCCTACTGAGCAAGGACACAATAAGGCCCAATCTCAAGCTAAGAATATCAAAGAATGTCCGTTTGTTTTATTTAAATCAAGGCTCCAGTGACTAGACACATCAGAAGGTGCACTGCAGTATGATCCAGGTATGTTTGCTGAAATAATTGTAGTTTGTGCCATGTTTCACAAAAAATAATTCTCAATAAACAAGGACCACAAGGGGCAGGACCATGTTTTCAATGATTACAGGCAGGACCAGCAGCAGCAGCAGGTACAAATGAGGAGCCTGAGGGAGAACCACCAGCTTCAGATGGTGCTGGCAGATGAAGGTGTGAACAGTATGCCCTGACTCTGGCTAAGAGGCAAATAATAGCATACATAATTGCTACATACATCAATGCCCAAGACCTACCCCCCCACACACACACACACACACACACATAGGAAAACTGATGCTGGTCAGACTCCACAACCTTTACTTAACCATGTAAATTCTGCTTTCTGATAGCATCAGATAGGGATAACCTCAAGGATACAATTGTTACCTGTAGTAATGACAAAGTAACTGTGTAAAGAAAAAAAAGTTATATAGCTGGCTACTCCCAAATGGAAATATGCATATGTCCCAAATAAGAGCCTTTTTTTCTGAGGTGTGCATTTTTGTCATCAATATTCCCTCTGTAAGAAGTTGCAACATACAGTTACATATTAGAAACAATAGTGTGCATCAAGCATTTCAATAGACCACTGTCCATGCAGTGGTAGTGTTGTTGCCTCACAGCAAGAGGTTCTCCCGTTCGATTCTTGGCTGGAGTGTGGGGAGTGCCTTTTGTGTGGAGTCTGCATGTCCTCCCCACGGTTGGGTGGGCGTTTGAAAGACGTGTAAATGGGCATGCCTTCATTGAAGTTTGAATGTCGAGCTGGCACCTCGGTGTTTGTGAAAGTCTACTGCCAATCATTAGTGGACCGGAGTTCCGCTGTGGCGACCCCTAACCGGGAAAAGCCGAAAGACCAACAACAACAACAACAACTGTCCATAAAACATAGAACAAGTCAATTATAGCCTCATTTGCACCACTATACCAAGAAGCAAGACTGATGTACTTGATTCTTCCACTGCAGTAATGACAATACTAACTGAAATACAATGCGGTCTAAGAATTATAGAAGCAATCATTCATAAATGAGTAGGAACTAGAAAACTCTACCATCTATTCTGCAGTACATATTGATAAATCCAATCTTGTGAATAAGCAAGCATTAGACATCCACAGTGTGCGTCAGACTTATATGCAACTAAGTCACAAGGACATGTGCAAAGGGCAGGGCACAGTCATCATCATTTGCACATGATAGGGGACAGTGTGGACAACAAGGCTGACAGCAAAGAAGCGAGTGTGAGAAAGATACTCAGGTATCTGTTAGAGTATACAGTGTTCAGAGCTAAACAGATGTAAAGCAGTGAACAGCAGTGTTTAGATAGTTTGCATGTGGTATGGGCAAGTGATTTATTTTTTCAATGTGTGTGTGTGTCTGCTTGAATACAATTGAGCACTGTGCTAGCACTATGTCCTGCCACATTGGACAGGTGAGAGCCATGCTTGGTAGACTACTCAGTTAAGCATCATCACACCTGACCACGAGATTCATCTCTGCCATGAGTTGCACTGCTACTTCCTTAGCCCTTGCTAGATGTTGGAGTACACCCTGAACATGAGCAATGTCTGTTGGATGAGTTCTCATCAGGACTAAGCCCAGAAACGTGACCCCATGACTTACCACCTTTGAATGTAGACACTGGACTAATTGATGGAGACGTAGTTCTAGTGTTACTGCAGGAACAGTATCTTACATGACCATGTCTGCTGACATCAGAAGATGTAGCAGCTCTCTTGCCATATGGATGCCCACCCTCCCACAATGGACACTCCATCACAGAAATTGCCTAATCCAGTGTGCCGTTCATCCTAAGGCGTTGCCTACATGACATTGCCTATATGGATCAAGAAGTCACTCATGTCTGAATGCATGACATTTACTAGTTATACTGTATCTTCCAAGGCTCAGGCAGAACATGCCTGTGCCTCCACTACTGCCCTTCACATATGTATGGTGGCACGTAATGGCACACCAGCTTCAAGAAGAGAGTTTCTAGCAAGCCTCCTCTGTGCATTTCTACCAACTCTTCTGCCCTCACGATGGCTACCAGAAGATGCAACTGTCTCTGCAACCAGAGTAACCACACTACCCTGACCAACTGTGTCAACTTCAACCTGTTCTATATCAGAGGCCTCCATGTCCTTAGTATGTGTAGGCATACTGAATGTGTCTGAAGCATTGTCAGGGGATTTTAAAGTTACAACCTCAGTGTCAGACTGACCCTTTGCACCCCTAGACTGCACCTATTCATCACCACCATCATCATCAGGGGCTACAGGTGGTAGGAGTTTCACATTGCCACTCTCAGGATCACAACTGATAACAAGCAATAAACACAGCAAACACAAAAATGAAGAATAAAACTGATCACATATTTGCATTATAATAAATGTATGTTACACTTCTTAGATGCCTAAGCTACAAGAACGTTAGTGTCATACAGAGTACTGCTAATTATCATTGTAAGTTAAAAACTTCAAGATATTATTATACATGCATTAATAATTTGCCATCAGTAGCGCAATTCAGCTTAGGAGAGCTACACTCAAAGAGTACAAAGGCTGCAGTGGTCTGCTGTCTCATCTGTAAATGACAATTTCCATGAACTTGCAGGTGCCCTCGGTGATTATATTGAGGTCATGGATAGGCGGTTGGGTGAGATGGTGGGCCTCATTGACCGAGGATTGTCCGTGCTCGAACATGTTGTGGGAGTGGGGCGAAGGACGCATGGATGTAGGCCAGCAACACCAACAGCTGGCAATTGACATTGATGTGCAAGGACACCAAGGTGCTCCCATAGTGGCAGTACCAGCCCCAGCACTGCAGGGGGGCACTGTCCACACCACACCACAGCAGGCCAGGTGCACGTGGCCCTGACCATTCCCAGGAGGGACCTGGTTCCAGCTGACATCGAACATCATCAGGAGAGAATAGCACATTGAGGCCTGTACCTGGACGTGCCCATGGAACCCCTGGCAGGCACAGTTTCCTCAAACACATAACACTGTCATGACAGGTATTAAATCATGAAGACCAGCCATATCCACATACACCCTGTTAAACCAACATTACTCCAAATGCAGAAGAGCAACACTTACATTCTGTAGTCATGTCTGGCACAGCCTCTCTCATGTTTGTTGACCTGTCTCCACAGTGTATGTTGTTAGGTAAGGTAAATCCCAATCCCATCTGTGATGCTGTTTGCCAAATACCAACATGAGGTCCTGCTCACACTGAATGAAAAGGCCCAACACCCACATGATGTTCCTAGATATTGGAGTGTGTTTCCATGCAATTGATTATGGGAATGTTATCACAGCTGTTCCACATGCAATCAGCTAGAGGGGGACTGCAATTTGTGCAGAGGCCATCAGCACCACTTACAAAACACAAGCTGCTGCCTAAGCAACACAAGTGTACTTCTCCACATCCTCCAGAGAGGGAGTGAGACAGGGAGGGGTTGGGAGAGTAAACCCTAAGCATGTTTATGTCACATACTTACCAGTACGAGGTTTCAAACCACTGATTGACTATGTACTGCTTTCACATGTCTATACAGTTATTGAATGTGCCACAGAGCTTACATGCTGGGGCGTTGTCCAAAGGTATATCTGATGGTGAGTGACATCTGCAGCAGTGATATAGGAGTGACAAGGTAGGTGTAGTACACATGCCTGTCCACATGAACAGGTGTCAACGTCATCACAGCCACACTCTCTAAGGGACTCACACACATTAACACAGTTTGCAGGGTCAGGAATAGACTTCCTAACTAACTAGTTTGCCACAATGCAGTAATACACAGGTATCACATGCACCACAGGGGTTATCCGGATGATATATAGGCAAAGGGTATGTGAAGGTGTCTGACTTCAGATGGCATGCTTCAGTAGGTCAATGAGAGGTGTAGTGAGTGTGAATGGGGTCAAAATCATTATACTCCACACACACAGACACAGGGTGCCAGTACTGACATGCATGGGTGCATTGCTTCACTGGTGTGTAGTGCTTGACTGTGCCAGGAGATGTACAAGGCTAAGTGAAGGGTATACCTTGGCATCAGACCATATGACAATAGTTCGCAGTGTGGCTCAGGTGTGTAGTGTCTGGATTGGCCCACACAGGTGGGTATTATAGTCACCATCCAGTAATCTGGGTTACTATTGTGGGTGGACAGTGCTGTGCAATGCTTGCCATGTATGTGTTCTAGAGTCCATGACATAGACAGTGTCTGGGATGTGCACACATCCTACATGTATATTCTGTGACATGTGGAACTGTGCCTGGGGTGTCTGGGCCATGCTTTGTACACAGATTGTTATCATCAGATGTTCCATTCCTGGCCTCATGTGGTGGGAACTGGCAATGGAGACCAGGTTGACCCTGCACCCACATTGACAGCATGATACAGATATTCCCTGGTGCCAGTGGCATCTGTCCATACAGAGGATGTGTTTAAGGCATGGTATGTCATTTGTGGGTCACATTTGATGGCCCTAAAGTTGTTACAGGTGTCCAGTGGGGAATATAGTGAAGGTGCACTACCAACAAAGCAGTTGTTGCCTAGCTGAGTGTGTTTGTGTATGAGACATGCGTTGAGAGTGTTCTCTGGGTAATACAAGGGTTGCCTAATTTATTTGCCAGGCTTTGATGTCACATACAGGGGTATGGATTGTCAACCCCAGCCTCTCTGCTGTTTGACATCTGTTATCCTTGTAAGGTGGACATTGCGACATATAATAGGCCCACCATGTAAGAAATTTGCAAACCCCCCCCTCCACAATGAGTCTAGTTGTTACACACTCACAGTCACCTCCACACAGGATACAAATGACAAACACAGACACACACACATGCACTCACATACACCAAGTCTCACAGTTGCCATGTCTGGGATTGGAACTCCTACCTTTATACAGTTAAAGCATGCACCATGGAAATTACTGAGCTACTCCTTCCCCAAAGGTGTATTTCAAAGTGAATGACATCAGCAGGTTTGCCAAAGAAGGGCAATGGAGGTTGTAACGACTGTGAATGGCCTCATAAGGATTGCTCCCTACACAGACAAACAAACTTGTCATGTCTGGGAATAGAACACCTACTGAACTAATATATCACACTGCCACATTGCGGTGTTATAGGATGCATCATGGGGATTTCTGGGCTACTTCTTCCCCAAAGTTGTATTTCAAAGTGAATGACATCAGCAGGCTTGCCAGAGAAGGGCAATGGAGATTGTATTGACTGTCAATGGCCTCAAAAGCATTGCTCCCTACACAGACAAACAATCACACACACTTGCCATGTGTGAGAATAGCACCCCTACCAGGCTAGTACATCACACTATAGCATTATGCTATTATGGGACACACCACAGAGATTACTGGGCTACTTTTTCCCTAAAGGTGTATTTCAAAGTGAATGACATCAGCAGGCTTGCCAAAGAAGAGCAATGGAGGTTGTAGTGAATGTGCATGGCCTCAAAAGCATTGCTCCCTACACAGACAAACAAACACACACACACACATCCACACTTGACATGTCTGGAAATAGAACCCCTACCAAACTAGTATATCACACTACAGCATTATGCTGTTACAGGACACACCAGGGTGATTATTGGACTTCTTCTTCCCCAAAGGTGTATTTCAAAGTGAATGACATCAGAAACCTTGCCAAGGTTGAGCAAAGAAAGGTGCAGTTCATAGGTTCACAGGGTCATATGTTGATACTAGGCTATCGGCCTAGGCTTTATACATGCCTAGACATGACATTCTCTGGCTATGACTTCCCACAATATATACTTCCCTGCACCCCTGTCTAGCAGGGCAGCTGACATGATCCCTGGGGTGAATGACGTATCTCCCATCCAATTGTCCAGGTTCCTTTTGAAGAGGGCTAAAGGGACACCAGAGTCTGGGGAGTCTCTGGGTCAGGAACACATCCCTCCTGCATTTATTGTTCATTGTGGTGACAGGATTTGGATCCCAGGAGCATGTGGCTGTGAGGGTTTGGAATTCTCTAAGTGTATAATGTCCAACAGCTGTGGGTTTGACATGGCATGTTATGTTAAGCAGAGATCGCCTCTGAGAAGACAATACATGACCGAGTATTTCTTGCTGATTTTCAGATGGTCAGCACAGGGCATCTGGTTTAGGCCTGTGCTCATTTTGTGAGGTATGTCTGTAGCCTCTCTACTTGTTGCAGATGTCTTGTGAGGTACATATATAGCAGGCCATTGTAGTCTGTACTGGGTTTACTGAGAGGTGTCTACAGAGGGACAATGGGCTCCTTTGCCTGGAAATAAAGCCCTTAGTGGGAGGTGTGCCACATAGGTGGGTTTCCTGACTGTTGTGGTGATGTGGTTATCAAAGATGTGACCACTGTCCACCTGTGTCCCTATGTCTGTTATCACACTTTAGGTGTTTAGTGTACTGCCACCTATGTGGTACGTCACAGGTACATGTCCCTTCCCAGTTGGGATAGCTATATATTTCTTGGCATTGATCTGGAGGCCATGGCTCAGGCACTAAGCATGTCTTTCTGTAAGACCCTTCTGTGGAACATCCATATCATGTAGGGATTTAATACTGGCTCCCAGTGTGCAATCAACTGCGACCTTTGTTTGCCGGTGTCCATTACTGTTGGACTGTACTCCAGAGCAGTAGATGCTAAACATGGGCGTTGCCATGACTGAACCCTAAGGTATTGCAACTGTCACTTGTCTGGGGCTCAGGCTGGTGTCACCTACATTTACAGTGTGGGTTGTGTCAGTACAGAAGCTGGCAACCAATCAGGTGACATTGGGATTAATGGCCAGCATGATACATTTATCTATGATTCCAGACTGAGGGATGGTTTCAAAGGGCTTGGTGAGGTCCAGATAGGCTGTGTGAACCACCTTACCTTCGTTCATGGCTCTGGAAATGGATTCACAGTTGTCATTCAGTTGAGATGACATGATTGGCCCTTCACAAACCAAACCTGGTTAGGATCCAGTGTTTGCAGGTTGCCAATGCCTTTGTTTTATTTTACATGATAATACATCCCATGGCCTTGCAGAGCAGGTGCATCATACTGCAGGGGTTTTAGTTCCCAGAATCCAAGGTGGAACTGTAGCTGTGCACCACACAGTGGGCACGAAGCCTGAGGTGTGGCTATGATTAGACATGGCACATAGGTGAGGTGCAAGTGCGGTTTGTAGCTCATGTAGTACACAGCCTGGAATGTTGACTGGTCCCATGGCTGCTGTTGTCATAGCTCTGTAGAGTGTGTTTTTTTACCTATGTAGCTGTTATTACCAGCATATGGCAATCTATCCATGTTCAGATAAGCCCTGTGGGGGTTGGGAGGGGGGTGCAGTTGGCACTGAATCTATCTGCCAGGATATTGGCAATATCCCTGGGAGGAGTAGATTTTAGTACCATCTTGTTGTAGCCCACATCAATTCTGAGCATTGCCATTTGGATTCCTCACATAGCTATGGAACGGCTTGCAGTCGTCTTTGGCATCTGTGGCTATGTTATGTTCATAACTAGCCTTGGTGGATGTTATGAGGGGTCTTTGCCTTCTACTGTAGCTGGTAAGGGAGTATTTTGCATCCTGAAAAGTTCCCCATTTCTGCAAGAGTTTCCTCCTTTTGTTGTACAGTATGTTTATGGCAGGGGGCCACCACATTGGCATCCTTTTCTTGGATGGGGTGCGTCTTGGTTCACTATTGGATGGCACGATTCATGCACGAGTGGATGTGCTCGTACAGTGCCTTCATGTATGATTCAGCAGTTGTCCTTTCAATTCCCTTCTGTATGGGTGTTATGATATTAGTGATGTCTTGCATGTGTAGCATAACATTAGCTTTGGAGATGTGTGTTACAGAGTGTCCTTACTGGGGTGTGGGGGAGAGATGTTGACGTTAAGGGTGATTAGCTCATGGGCATATCTGACCACCAATGGGGTGACCATAGTTGTGGAGCATTAATGTCCCAGGTTGGTAATGACCAGGTCTAGGATATTTGAGCCCCTGGTGGGACTATGGGTTACTTGATCCAGCGCATTGGGAATTATGACTTTCAAGAACCATTGGGCATGCATGTTGGTACACAAGTAGTTTTCCTAGTTAATGGCAGGGTAGTGTAACTCACCCAGCATTACGGTTGTATCATGATATTTCACAACTATGTTTCAAAGGCTGTAGTGGGTATCATGGGGCATGGTGGGGGATCTGTAGCAAGCTATACAATTTGGTATGCATTCTAACCCACTGTTAATTGCACCAGGGATATTTCAGACACATTCTGTTGGGCAAGTAGCCTGGTGGTGTGAATATCCTTGGTAAATATGGGCACTCCTCCACCTTTATTGTTTTGGTCCTGGTTTGGTGGCCAACAGATATGGTGAGAGCTGTACCTGGTATTGCAGGGGTGCTCTCTGGAGCCTTGGATCAGGTCTCTGTTACTGAAAAGTTATCAATGTTCTCCATTTGTAGGTGTGCGTAGTGACTGTGAATGGTCAAAAAAATTGTTTCCTACACACACCGAGTTTCACACATGTAATATCTGGGAATAGAACTCCAACCTAACTAGTTTATCATGCTACAGCATTACACAATTATAGGACATGCCACAGAGATCATTGGGCTACTTTATCCCCAAAGGTGCATTTCAAAGTGAATGACATCAGCAGGCTTGCCAAAGAACGGCAGTGGAGGTTGTAGTGACTGTGAATGGTCTCAGAAGCATTGCTCCATACACAGACAAACATCCACACTTGTTATGTCTGGGAATTGAACTTCTACCTAACTAGTTTTTCATCCTACAGCATTACGCAATTACAGGATGCACCACAGAGATCATTGGGCTACTCTTTCCCCAAAGGTGTATTTCAAAGTGAATGACATCAGCAGGCTTGCCAAAGAACGGCACTGGAGGTTGTAGTGACTGTAAATGGCCTCAAAAGCATTGTTCTAGACACAGACAAACATCCACACTTGCCAAGACTGGGAAGAGAACTTCATCCCAACTAGTTTATCACACTACAGCATTATACAGTTATAGGATGTGCTACAGAGCTTACCAGACTACTTCTTCCCGAAATGTGTATTTCAAAGTGAATGACATCAGCAGACTTGCCAAAGAAGGCCAATGGAGGTTGTAGTGACTGTGAATGGCCTCAAAAGGATTGCTCCGTACACAGACATACAAACACACACAAAAAGACACAAACATCCACACTTGCCATGTCTGTGAATAGCACCCCTACCTAACTAGTATACCACACTACAGCATTACACAGTTATAGGATATGCCACAAAAATTACTGGGCTACACCTTCCCCAAAGGTTTATTTCAAGTTGACGACATCAGCAGGCTTACCATAATAGGGCAATGGGGAGTGCAGTGTGTGTGCATGGGCCATAACCCATCCATCTAGAGGCAGACACACCACACTCAGGCACACATTGGTTTATATTCCACAGGTACGTGTACACAACTGCTATATTAGTACTGACTTGTACAGTCATGTTGCACAGTTAGCACTAGCACCACAGACACTATAATGCTGAGGGATTCCAGAGGCATATGTCTACGGTGAATGACATTTGCACATCATGTGGTTTTAGCCAATTGGATGTGTGCTGGGTGGGACAGGCCTTGTGATGGAAGGCTCTGTGTCACTGTCACTCTCTTCCAACATATCTTTGTATGTGTACTTTTGGCCTGTTATAGTGTGTTGTCCTTGGATATATGCATGTATTCATATCCAATGTGTGTGCAAAGCATGACTGGTGCATACTGAGGATTGTATGCACTAACATCTGTGACTGTCAGATATGTATGGTCCACTGTTGTTGCCAGACATGGGCTTCATTTCTCTAAGTGTGTGAGTATTGCCCAGTATGACCTTCTGTATTGAATGTTTGAATCCATTCCAGGTAGATTGTACTCCAGTGCAGACTTTTGTTTGTTACACCTACAGGTAGCAAACTGTTTCTGCAGGATATCTGTAGATCAGTTAACAATATGGGGTCAAAATGGGCAAAGGATAGTGGGTTACCGTAAGTAATTGTGTCTGTGCTGCTTCTGCTACGTGGTCCTGGTGTTATCAGAGATATTCAGAGATATGTACTGTTATACACTGTGATGTTTTATGTAATCAAGTACTTTATGGTAGACATATTTGCTTGTACTGATGTCTTGGGGAACACAAGGTGACTGCAGCTGTGTCTAGTACTGTGGTCAGCAGCCTACATATTCTTGCGTAGTCATGCCATTCTGGAGGGGAAGCTGCAGACACTTGCTGCTGGGTCTGTGCAAATGGTTCAGCACCTTGGTACAGTGGTGGCAGAGGATCCCATGCTTGTACATCCATCGACGTGACAGTATGGCCATAGCTTGCTGTGGCAATACCTCACAGCTGTACAGATTCACACAGGTTACCCAGAGGCAGGGTCATAATTCTGGACATTACCCCTACAAATTGTGGTTTACAAGCATGTTTGTAGCCACCCATTCTTGTGTTTGCAGCCAGGGATAGTATGTGCACACGGCTGAGTTTCAGACTTCACGCACTCCATGGCGCCCGTGTTCCCACACGCCCCCCCTCTGTTATTCTATCCTCTTCCATACATTGTGCGGACATTCTCTGATATTTTCCCTATAGTTATCACCTCATCACAACAGTAATTTGGTGTTGGTCCACAGTTCATGCAGTGAGACTTGGTGGACATGTTACTCTGATTTGTCCACATGGCCTTGCATTTGGGTTCTGTAGACTGTGTTATGTTGTTATTTGAGAGTCCATGACATAACATACATTGTCAGTACAGGTGAGATACAGGCCTTTGGCAGTGGATTGTAGGCCATTTGGTAGTGATGCAGGCCAGCTGTAGCAAGCCATTGTATTTTGTCAGTCCTACAGTCCCAGATTGCGATACACTATATTCCCCTGGGGTGACAGGGTAGGTGTGCAAGGTGTTCATGCCAATACTTTCTGTCAGTATTGGTCCAGTGGTGTGGATGCTGGAAGGGTTCTGCTTACAGTTAGGGCACACCTACTTGGGACACCTGCTTTGCATGCTGCTTTTTTTCACTATTGACATACACAGGTGGGGGTCATATTGTACTCGTTCCCAACAGCAGGGCTAAGGCTGAAGAGGTACCTGTGTGTGGTGGTGGGGTGAGCTGGGTGCATGTGTGCTATGGCCACTACTTGCATCTGACTCACAGATATGCATGGGGCATTCCACTTATGCTGGCTTGTGCAGGGACATCAGATGTTTCTCAATACATCACTCCTATGACCTTTGTTGTCTGCCAGTGTTTGGCCAGATGACATCGGCATTCTCTATTACAAGCCCACTTAATGTGCTGCAAACCTGTATGTACAATTCCAAGGGTGTGTCCTTTGGACAGCTACACTATTATACACTATCTGTCTGGGGTACTTCCCCTTGTGTACTGCTTGTATATCTGGCCGACAGTCATGCCATGTCCATCTTTCAGATGGTGACACATATTACTTCCAAACATTGACTATGGCTTACTGCTGGGATGCGTTATTCTGGGAAGCATTGTGTTTGGCACTGCAGTTGTGAGAACTTGGCCCTTATCTCAGCAGTTCTGGGCAATGGCCACCAGGACAAACCACACCATGCATACATACTGACAACTCTCACACATATACAACACACCAACCTAACACATGCAGCCCTACATATTGTACACATGCTACAATCTATCCTGCTACCTTGGCCAGCTCAGGTAATTTGTGTTCCATTGTTATTATACCTACACATGCATGTTACTACATTTCCACATAGGATTGGGGGGGCACACCTGTGTGTTACTATGTGTCTACATAGGATTGGGGTGGCACACCTTACTGTTACTACATTTCTACATAGGATTGGGGGGGGGGCACACCTGCCTGTTATTACATTTCTCAATAGGGTGGGGAGGGGGCACACTTGACTGTTACTACATGTCTACATAGGATTGGAGGGGCACACCTGACTGTTACTACATTTCTACATTGGATTGGGAGGGGCACACCTGACTGTTACTACATTTCTAAATGGGATTGGGGGGCACCTGACTGTTACTACGTGTCTACATAGGTATGGGGGCACACCTGACTGTTACTACATTTCTACATAGGATTCGGGGGTTCACACCTGACTGTTACTATGTGTCTATATAGGAATGGGGGCCACACCTGACTGTTACTACATTTCTACATAGGATTGGGGGGGCACACCTGACTGTTACTAGAGTTCTACATCAGATGGGGGGGCATAGCAGACTGTTACTACATTTCTACATAGGATTGGGGAGGGAAAGCCCTTGCGGTTGATCTAGACCCTACCCTGCTCACTGGGTGGTGCTTTGATGCATATGTACGTGCAGTTTATAGCAGCCACTACCTCAGGGTATTCTGCCATTTGGTGGAAGAGATGCATATTGCTGGCAAATGCCTCACAGGGGTTGGGAAAATATACGTGCTCACCAGCATGTGCTGACATGGCATCCAGGAACTGGTGGAATTCCCTGGATGCTGATGCCTGTGAGATCCCCACTATATCCCCAATTGGCCTTTGGAAGGTACCTGTAGCTAGTATTCTTAGGCCTACACATACCTTGGTATCCACTGGGAAGTGTTCCCCTCTGTTAATTCTCTGTGTCAGGTGTGGCCGGCACAGCTCAACAATTTGCTGTAGGAGGTCCCTGTCCACCCTGTCTCCACTATCTCCAGCTCATGTAGCCCCTGGTAGGTTACCCTGGGTCTGTGCACTTTTCTCCATCTCCTCACTGTGGGTTGGTAAACAGCATTCTCATCCTCACCACCCTCAGCCTCTTCCACATGTTGATGTATGATAGCTACTGCAGCCCCTATAATTTTGTTGTTTTTGTTTGTTAAAATTCCCCCGCTTGTATACATCGGTGGTGTGGAGTATATGGAAAAACCAGAGGGAAAGGTGTTTGCATAGTTTATAGTAGTGTTCTGGAATTATAGCTAAAGTCACTAAACTAGGTATAAATCCCTATGTCACAAGATGGGTTGTCAACTGGCTCACTGACAGGACCCACACTGTAAAAGTTATAGACTCCAAATCAGACTTCAAACCAGTGAGAAGTGGAGTACCACAGGGTTCAGTCCTGGGTCCTCTCCTGTTTGGTACCTACTTCTCTGTAATGCAGGCTAACACAGAAGGCCTCTGGCTAATGAAGTTCACAGATGACTGCAAACTAGGAGCCATAGTTGAGTCCCCAAATGATGTGGACATCCTACAGAAAGGCCTCACTGAAACAGGTGCCTGGTGTCAGAGCCATGGTCTCAAGCTCAATGCCAAAAAGTGCATTGTCATCTCCTTTGGTACAAACTCTGTACCCATGAACTGCCACATAGGCAGCAGTCTACTTAACACCAAATGTGTGATAAGAGACCTTGGGATCCAGGTGGACAGTAATCTCTCCTTTGATAATCACATAACCACAGTAGTCAGGAAGTCTTTCTATGTGGCACACCTCATCACAAAAGGGTGCTCATCCAGGAAAAAAGAGGTCATTGTTCCCCCTCTACTTGACACACATTAGACCCATTATAGAGTACAATGCCCCTTTTGGAATGTACCTCAGAAGACATCTGCAGCAGCTGGAACGGCCACATAAGTACCTCACAAAGAGGATTACTGGCCTCAAATAGATGCCCTACACTGACCTTCTCAAAAAACTCTAGCTTTGCTCTGTAGCATATCGCCTACTCCGAGATGATCTCTGCCTAACATATAAAGCTATGTCAAACCCAGAGCTGTTGGACATGCTACACCTAAAGAAATCCCAATCCTTTCAAGCTACATGCTCTAGAGACCTAATCCTTGCCACCACAATAAACAGGACATGCTGGAGGGATAGATTCCTGTCCCAGAGACTTTCCATACCGTGGAACAAGCTACGCATCTATGTCAAGCAAAGCTCCTCATTAGCACTCTTCAAGAAAAATCCTCATGAGTGGATGGGAAATAGGAAATACACCCCGGGGATCAATTCTGTGGCTCTGCTCAACAGTGGCATAGGAAAATAACTTTCTTGGGTGGCGTAAAACAGGGAACCTTGTTGGCTAGATTTACTTAGGCTCTTGGGTCAATAGCCTAATATGAACCTATGAACCTATGAACATATGAATTATATTGAAAAAGAGCTTCACAAACTGGGCTCAGGTAAAGCACAGGGATGAAATAGAATTAGTAATAATAACCTGAGAACACTTCAGCATGAACTTACAGTACCAATATATCTGTTATTCACTAGGCTAATAAAATATGGGGAAATTCTTCAATGTTGGAGACACGCACTTGTTAAACCTATCATTCAAGTAATGAGAAGTAGGACAAACCCAGATCCAAACTGACTGATGTTTACCTTTAAGTTGTAGAAAAATAATGGAGAAGGCTGTTTCAGATAAACTATTGTCAGAACTGGAAAGGTTGGGACATGACACCATATATCAGCATGTGTATGTTTAAAACAGAAATACCTGTAGCATGATATTCTAGAAAAATATAATAACAGCTAAAAATGAAAAATTGTGCTGTGATGCAATTTCTATTAAGTATAGCATTTGAGAGGGTTGTATACAAAACACTGATCAACGGTTTAGAACAACTAGCCATTGGTGTACTCTTGATAAAATGGATAACTGCATGGCTTAAAAATATGACATGGCAAGTATCACAGAGCAATTGGACTGGTGACATTCTAGGTTATAGTCAGAGTGTCCCACTGGGGTCTTTCCTAGATCTAGCTTTGAGTTTTTCTAATCATATCAACCAATTGCTAAATGATAGTTATAGAACTATAGATTCTAGTCAAAGATTTAGAAAGTCCAGAAAATCAGAACTGATGGCATCATTATTTGTTTGCTACATTAGTCCCAAACTTGAATATGGAATAACAATACAGAAACCTTAGAAGAAAACAAGCATGAGTAAATTGAAAAGAGTGCAGCAGAAATATACAGAAGGCATCCATGGATGTGAAAAATTAAGTTGTTATGAAGGACTAAAATATCTGAACTTGCACAGTGCCTCATATAGATGTTTGAGAGTAGACTTCATTCAGGTATGTAGGACATTTAGAGGCAACTACATTTAGGAATGTTTGGGGTTATCAAAAAAGTGGTACTAAATCATCAGACAACCTATACAGAAGGTCATATAGGAATGAGAGTTGTACTGATTGATTTTCTGAGAGAGTAGGTAATACGTGAATAGACTTGTTTTAGACTTAATTACATTAAAGCAAACACTACTGTAGATAGTTTTACAAACAAGCTGGGCACTTGCTATGGGAATAACTGTGTTTATATAAGCAGGCTAAAAGGACATTATTGCCCTTACCTGGAATATTTGTATCTGTGTATATTTGTAAAAGTTCATGCCGTGACTTCAGCTTCTGTAAGCATTCCTTGTAGTAACTTCAGAATCCTCAAGACGCAGAAACATTCCTACAAAGGGGCTAGGCCAGACTCAGAGGGAGAATGACCCCCCCCCCCATTGTAAAAGGAAGTAGTAGTCCACAAAAATCACAAAAATTGATAGGCCAAAAAAGAGTCATAAAGATGATAGAGTGGACTACTGAGGATAATACATAAATAAATTATGTACTGCTACTATTATGAAAGAGAGCCCAGAATTTCCAGACAAAGATATACAAAAAGATTAAGAGAGAAATTAGAGAAAAGAAAACATACTTGCACAAGATAAACTGTCAGAAGCTTCTAATAAAATTTTGTCTTCATTAATACAACAGATCTATGAAAAACATTATATAGATCAAGAAACCTTGGGTTGTTTGGAAATATATAAACAAGAAAATCTAGAAATTTTTGAAAGGTATAAAAAAGAAATATGGACATGGGAACGAAAGAGAGATCTGATATGGTGCAATATTTATGCAAAGTAGAAAGCCATATTAATCAATACAAAACAGCAGCCCCAAAAATATTCAAAGAGAAATACAGGCAAAGGCATCCAGATATGGAAAATGTCAAAATACAAAAAAATAAGATGACAATAAGGGAACATAGACAGAAGATCAGTGAAGTGGAAGGTAAAAATAGAAGCTGAAGTTATGGAATACCTGTGAAGTAAAAGATTTAGTGTAGAAAGTTTAACACAGGTTATATCACAGCATGATGGAACAACGAGTCCCCACAGTAAGGGGAAACAGGAGGTGCAGGAGGCAACTGAAGAACAAATATGGACATGAGAAAGAAAAAGAGATTTAATATGGTGCAATATTTATGCAAAGGAGTAAGTAAAGCTAATCAATACAAAATGAGCAGCACCAAAGATATTTGAAGAGAAATACAGGCAAATGCATCAGGATATGGAAAGTTTTACAATACAAAATAAAAGAAAACAAAGAGAAAAAGTAGAAATGAGGATTAGTAATGGAAAAGTTAAAAGAAATAGTAATGGAGGCTATGGATTACCTGCAAGGTGAAGGATTTACAATAGAATATCTAACTCGGATAACATCACAGCAGAATTGAGCTATGGATCACCAAATTAAGGAGAAATCAGTGGAGTGGGAAACATCTGATCAGTTGCCATATGAAAATACTTTGGAGGCTTCCACAGGAAACCAGTACAAAAGTTCAGTTTGAGTTGCACAGCAAGAGAAGGAAAAGGAAACTGTGGCAACTCTGACACAGTCAATGTTGTGGAGTGATAGGCCAGTGAGTTCCCATATGAAAGAGCAACAGATGACACAGGATGAAACTGAACAGAATGTGGCACAGGAAGATGCTCTGGATCTTTCTGTAGAATGCAATCAGGAAATGGAGAACAAATAATGTGTCCTCAGTTTGGAAGAAAATTATCTATGAGAAGAGTTGCTTGATTTAATAGAGATCAGCAGACATATTAAGATCAATGAAAGAAATAGACTGCAGAAAGAAAATAAAACCCAAAAAGTCAAAAGATTGTTAAAACAAATGAAGACAGTAATTAAGCTTGTTCATAGAGATTCATACAATATAACAGAAGTAAATAGTATATATTACTGTGCAGCTAAATTAATAACAGATAAAGTCTTACTGCAAAAATACAAGGCAATAAGGGAAAGGAAGGGGAGAAATCAAATGCCATCATGGAAGTATTGACTAGAGAAAACTATAAATCAATTAAAAGAAGAAGCGTCACTTTTAGAAGAGTATAGAAGAGGGAACAGATTAACAAAAATACTCAGAACTAAAAAAAAAAAAAAAAATTGGAACAGCACCAAAGGAAGGCGACAAAGGAAAAAAGTTTTTAACGTAATGAATATTTAATAGTCATTATTCATGCTAAGACTTCTTCAGAAATACAAAACCACCCATCAAGACACTACATTTAATACAAATGATCAATGTAAAACATCCAATCAGGACCAAGAATCAATTGAGAATCAATTAAGAAGAAAAATCATTAAAATAAAATGTACAAAACACATAAAATTGTAAAATACATCACAAAGTAAAATCATAGTTTATTTGTATTTAATATTAAGTGTATTTTAACAGATAGTCAATTTCCTATCAACTAAAAATCATTTAATATTGATTTTATCATTTAAACAGGGGGGTGATGAGTGGACAAAAGAAATTGCTACTCAGTTTCTTTTTTAGCAACTTGATTTTTATAGTTGCCACCCCTCATATCTTTTTGCACATGCTCTAAAACACCAAACACATTTTTTTAGTTGGCGTTTTGTTTCCTGGGTGCCTGGTTAAGCTCAGTTTTTGTTGTAAAAGTACTCAGAAAGATAGATGTGATAAAAGCAGTCACAGTATCAGAACAGATCAGGATCTATCGTGCACTGTCAAAAATAATAAACTAAAAATAGCACGGGCAGAAAAATGTAGAAGATATGCAGATAAATATAAAGGAATAGTACAACATAAGCAATTTATTGATGAACCAAAAAATTTTTTATAGAGAACTGGGAAAAAAGGTAAAAGGAACTGAAACACTGCCAAAAAAGATTAATTTTAGAAAAATGTCTATGAATATCTTATGGAACATAACAAAGATGCTGAATGGATATAAGAAGTAAAAGAAAGAAAAAGAAGTTCAAATGCACAGGATATAAAATGGGATGAAGTAACGGCAAGATAAATTGAAACAAAATTAAGAAAAGCTCCTAACTGGAAAACCCCAGGCCCGGATACAGTACCTAACATCTGGCTAAAACTATTAACATCTTTACATGAAGATTTAGCCACAAGTAAAAACTATTTATATGCATAACCCGAACAGACAACAAACTGGTTAACAACAGGAAAAACAATACTCCTACTCAAGAGCGAATCTGCATGCTATCCTAAAATATATAGACCAATTACTATACACTGGAATTGATTCTGACAAAGTTTATAGTCATTTAGAGGAAAATTCAATCATGGCAATAGAACAAAAATGCTAAAAAAAAAAAAAAAAGTCATATGGAACAAACGATCATTTGCTGTTAAAGGCATAATGGAGAACTGTAAGAAAGGGGTAAAATCTAAATATGGCATGGGTAGACTACAAAAAAGCATTTGACAGTATTCTACATTCATGGATAAAAGAGTGCTTAAAAATGTATAAGATACACCCTATACTGATCATTACAGTGACCATGAAAAAATAACAAATCACTTTGTAATTAAGCCATGATAAAGGACCAATTATAATTCCAGGCATAAAAATTCAAAGGGGGATATTCCACGGTGACTCTTTATCACTGTTGCTCTTTTGTCTTGCCCTTAACCCATTAAGCTGTCTACTTAACAGATTAGATCATGGTACAATTTGGCTCCCAGAAAACAACAAAGTGCAAAGACTTCTCATCTTATTTTTGTGGATGTTTTAAAACTGCATAGATCATCAGATGAGGAACTGAAAGCACAACTGAAAGTGGTCAAAACTTTTTCAGATGATGTAAGAATGTAATTTGGTCTTGATAAATGTGCAAAAGCAACCTTTAAAACAGGAAGGTTACAGCACCAAGAAAACATCAGCCTGGGACAGGAATGTAATATAAAAGAACTTCAGCAAGAAGGACTGTACAAATATTTAGGAATTGATGAAGGCTTGACAATAACACATGAACAAATGTGAATGAAACTGAGTAAGGAATATTTTAGAAGACTAAAATTAATATGGAAAACAGTGCTGACATCTAGGAAAAAAGTCCAGGCTATAAACCAATTTGTACTTCCTGTCCTAACTTACAGTTTGGGAGTGACTGACTTGCCCCAAAAGGTGTTGGATTGGTTGGATAGGAAAACAAGAAGGATGTGGCATGCTTTTCAAATAATTTATAAATAGCAGTGTATACCAAGACTATATATTTCCATTCTGAAGGAGGTATGGGCCTTCTTGAAATTGATTACATGTATAGATCTGCAGTCATAGGACTGCATAAATATCTACTAATCTCACAAGACCCAAGGTTTTAAAACATGAGGAAAATAAGTTTAGGAGTTTAGGATGACTTCCCTGCTTAGTTTGGCAGAAGCATATCGGTGTCAAGTGGGAAGGGAAATCAAACAAGAAGTAGATAAAAGCTGGGCAGCAACTAAATGTGCCAAAAAAAGAAAGAATATAAGGTGAAGGATCAGATGAGATGGCAAGAAATGTGTAAAATGCATAAATATAGTTGCAAGTAGAGAAAACTCTTGGAACAACCTTATGTTGATCAGGATTGAACACAGGAATGGGTTAGGGAGAGGTGAATTTAAACCATGATTGGTGGGCTTAGATAATGGACTACATACATGGTTTACGAAGTCCATCAAATATGTGGAAGAAACAGACAAACGTAGGTTTTGTAAAACAGAATTGGAACCAATCCCACATCTTGCTGTTGGTTGTGATATTCTAATGGCAAAAGGACTGTACACTGAAAGGCATAATAATTTGGCAAGAATGTTGCACTGGGGGATTGTGCAAACAGTATAATAGTGAAGTAACTGAAACATATTCGCAACATTTGTCACAAATCATTATAGAAAATGATGAAGATTATATCTCATGGGATCTGCCATTACCCATAGTTCAAAAAATAGATACGAGAAACCAGCTATATTAGTCCATGAAACAAAGACAAAAGTAGCATTGATCATTGAAATTGCTACACCCACTTGTGGTGATGTGAGATATTGACAGCTATACCAGGAGAAGTGGATGTGTAACATTTGCCAGCACAGCTAGCTGGAATTTAATAAAGAATTATATGTTATCTGAATAGCCAACTGATTTGTATAGATGACTGTGTTGAAAAGCTGCTTGTGTTGTTATTGTACCAACAGAGTGCTCTTCTGGACAGAAAAAGAAATATACAGGTATTATTGTAACAGTTTAAATGTATATATTGTAAAAGAGGATACTGAAAGAGAAGAGGTTAATCTCAATCCACCTAACTTTGAAAAATAGTAAGAATTTAAATTATTGGACCTAGGCCATAAAGATGTTATCTCACAGTTTTGAATGAAGCTAGAGATGCATTGTCTGCAAGCCACTTCATTGCCTGTAAGAAGCATGGTTTATTAGCTCCTGTAGGAAGAGTGGAAATGTTTTACTGTTTTATCACTTTCAGAAGCTGCATCAGATCCTAGCAAGCTCCATGTGTGTGTATTATTGACACATATGTGCTAAATCTTGGCAGTTTCTAGCAATGGGGGGGGGGTGCATGGGAACCATAAGTCGTATGACCAGATGTATGTGATGTCATTCTGTAATCCATTACTAAAAATAATGTTTAATAATAAGTGAGACTGAAGTCTCAGGGCACTCTGTTTTTGTAACCTGATAAGGAAGGACCCCTTCACCTGCTTCATGTTGCCTTGCTGCAGTAAATAACTTAACAAGGGAGCAGTAAGTCTTTAGATTAGTCAGGAAAATTTAGTGAGATTAGTTAAGTATTGTTTTTCTGTAACTATGTGAACCTGATCCATCTGTGTTATTTTTAATATTTTCGGTGAAGGAAACTCTGGTGTTAATTGAAAATAGATATTTCATATTTTCATGTTCTTTTATTATTTATTATTAACTATATTTAAACTTTTCATTGTGGCTTGCCTTTTAGAGAATATTTTAACCTTTTAGAGTACTTATATTTATTCAGTGAAACTGCAGCCACTTTTGAAAGCCTTGCTGTTTGGGCAACATTATCATTTGTATTAATATTAATTTCACCCAGTATAACTGGGTATCCATGCAATAACCTTAGAGTATCTGGCTTTGTGGTGTCTGGTGGCAGTGTAATTACCTTATAGTCATAGCAGAAGTAGGTGTAGCTAGTAGTTCTGTGCCAGGCCTCCCCAGGCATGTGTATGTGTGTGTGTGTGTGTGTGTGTGTGTGTGTGTGTGTGTGTGTGTGTGTGTGTGTGTGTGTGTGTGTGTGTGTGAAAGTCAAATGTCAAAGTGTGTGCGTGTCAGCTACTTGCAGCAGGGACATGAAGCACTGGTTTCACAGAGAGGGTGCTGGAGAACTTGGCTAGAACACTCGGCTGAGGACTCAACCCTACAACTGTCCAGTGGGGAGTCTTATTGGGGATCTGGACAAAGTGGAAAACTCAGACCCAAGACTGAATGTGTTCCCTGTGTGCTCTTAAGGGAAATTGTACTTGATGCAGAGACCTGCATCTGGAAATACTGAGTGTATCTATTTTTGTTCCAAGTGAACATCCCTCTCCAGTGCCAGTGGTGAGGATTCATGCTCCCTGATTACTGGCCCAGAGGGGGGACGATACATATTGGTGAGCAGTGGTGTGCATACTAATTGAACATCTGTAGCCTGTAGGCAGTTGTCACTGATGGTATGTATTCTCAGCAGCAACAAGGTAAACATTCAGAGTTTCATTATCACAACATTTTTATTTATTTTTTGTTAGTTTAGTTAGTCAAGGAAATCAAGCAATGATGTCAGCAGATGACTACGGCAAGCTGATGAAGAACCAGTTGGCCAAGGTGTGTGAAGCCAAAGAATTGATGCATGCCAACCTTAATAAAGAGGAAATTATTTCAGCCTTAGTTACAGCTGAAACCAGCAAAAAAGAGGATAACCAGATTGGTGATGGGAATTTGCAGCCCTCAAAAACAGGACAGTTTGCCTTTTCCTCAGAGGACTTAAAAATCCATCTGGAGTTAAAGAGACCTGTATTGGAGGCCACACATTTGGAATTAGAAACAGCAGGGAGACTGCAATGTTTGGAGGCTGAAGAAAAGGAGAAAAAGATGGAACTAGAATCAGCAGAGAGACTTTGGCATTTGGAGGCTGAAGAAAATGAGAAGCAGTGCAAACATGAGAGAAAGATGATGACTCTTTGCCAGGGTCATGGAAGTAATGGGGAAGGGAGTAACCGAACCCCAAAGCAATAGAGGTCAATAACTTTCTTCCGCAGTTTACAGAGGGTGATAACTTTAATAGTTGTATTCATATATTTGAAAGTGTATGTAAACAGTATAATGTTGAACAAGGGCTCTGGGTAAAATTCCTGGCATTCTTATTCCATGTTAAATCTGTAACTGCTGTTTCTAAATTGTCTGATATTGATTGTTTAAACTATGATAGAGTAAAGCAATGTTTACTTGGATGCTTTAAGTTAACAATCCAAAGCTTACAGAAGAACGTTTGTGAGCATAGACGTAAGGCAGATGAAAGTGTGTGTAATTATATTGTGGAGTTAAGCACTCATTTCCATAGGTGGGTGAGCGGGTGTCAGATCACCACTTTTGAAAGGCTGGCAGACCTTTTGGTGAGGGAACAAGCCCTTAACACTTTGCCTAAGGGCATGATAATCTGAATGGCAGACAGAGAATGTAACTCTGCAGATGAGTTGGAGAAAAGGGATCTCTACTTAGCAAGCAGGGCATCACTGCACAGGAAGGGAATACCCAGTGCTGCACATGGATATAAGGGAACCCATGGTGCACAGCCTAAACCACCCCAATAGAGTCCACCAGTAACAGGGGAAGCCACTAGTTTAGGTATATGGCCAGGATCAAGGGTTACATGTTTAAATGTAACCATTAGGGCCATGTATCATATAGAGGTCCATGGAGGCAAAGTGGGGAGCCAGCAAGTGGGAATAACAGTATGCCAGTGGTAAGTTGTCTGGAGACAACAGGGGCATCAAACTATCACCAGAGGTTATAGCCTAATCCTCTCTTAGTGGATGGAAAACAGGCCACTACTAAGAAAGACATAACCTCTGACATAACCATTGTGAAGATTGCAGTGGTTAAAGAAGAGCATTACTTGCTTGGGCAGTCCACTCCAGTCAGAACTTTATGTGGGATCCCATTCCATATGCCTTTAAACAGGGTTCACCATGACTGGGAGAGTGGAAAAGTAAGCAAACAAAAAGGTGTGTTTGAGGATATCATTGCAAATGTCTTGATAGGGAATGATTTTTATAATGCAGTACCTTGTGTGCATGCAGTTACATGAAGTCAGTGACAACATGTGGGTCTGGTAGCCTGGGGGAGACCCAGACAGACCTCACACCTGAAGCCAGGGCTGGCGACGTGGCTGTATTAGTGAGCCTGAAGATAAGCAGCAGCTGCTGGTAGATACTGGTGTTCCCTTGGACAGGGTGACTGAAAGGGCAGAGGTGAGTGGTAGCACCCAGGCTGACAGTGAGGCAGTGCTGTCAGGGGATACCTGACTTCCTGTGGAAGGGGAACTGAGAAGGATCACAAAGATAGAGTTGAGCCAGGATCAGCTATCTGACTCTACACTAAAAGACTTGAAGGAGGTAGGTAAGGAGGCACTTGATTCTTAAGGAATAGGGGGGGTCTGTATACTGGAACAAAGGGTTACTGTATAGAGACTGGACCCCAAAGGGAGGGCTAGAGGGCAAAGTAATACAGCAGTTTGTAGTGCCTAAAGCCTACCATCTGGCATTTCTAGCCATAGCCCATGACATTCCTTCTGCAGGTGATATGGGAATAAAGCATACCAAGAGACATATTATGCAGAAACTTTATTGGCCTGGGATTGCAAGGGATGTAACAGGGTAATGCAGGACCTGTGAGCAGTGCAAAAAAGTAGGCAAGACAGGAGACAAAGTCAAGGCTCCTTTGATGCCTTTGCCTGTGATTGAGGAGATGTTTCAGAGGGCAGCTATGGATGTTGTGCAACCTCTGTGTACCTCAAATTCTACAGGAAAGAAGTATATCCTGATAAGTAATAGATTATGCTACTAGATAGCCTGAGGCCTGTCCTCCATCAAGGCAGAGAAGGTGGCAAATGCTCTGTTAGAGATTTCAGCAGGGTAGTTTTCCTGAGAGAAATACTGACTGACAGAGGTGCCAATTTCATGTCAGCCTTGCAGGCTTGTCTATGGAAGTGCTGTGGGGTGAAGCACCTTAGAACCCCCCCCCCCAACCATCCCTGGACTAATGGTCTGGTGGAGAAGATAAACTCTACACTAAAGATCATGCTACGGGTATTTGCAGACCAGTTTAAGAAAAAGTGAGACAAATATTTGCCCCATCTGCTGTTTGCATACAGGGAGGTACCCCAGAAATCCACAAGATTTTCACCCTTTGAGTTGGTGAGGGGGGCCTTTAGATCTGATTAATGATATGTGAGAGGGTGAGTGTAAATTCCACAAGCAGTCTATTGTGTTATACATCCTAAACCTCAGGACAAGGCTTACAGAGCTCATGGGCTTGGCCCAGGAGAACCTGTCAGGGGCCCAACAGCAGGAAAAAGGTCCGGTATGACAGGAATGCTTGAGTCCAAGAGTATGCTGTGGGACAGTAGGTTATGGTTCTCATTCCAGTCAGACACAATAAGCTTCAGGCAGCTTGGGAGGGATCATTCAAAGTGGTAAGGAAGGTCAATAATGTTAACCACATGGTAGAACTGCTAGGCAGGAGGCAGGGGCACGCATTGTAAAATGTTAACATGAAGAAAACTTACCATGATGGGGAGGCCCTTGTGCTAAGTATTTGTAGTAGGAGGCAGGAGGAGTCTGAAGGGGATATATGGCTACATCGAGCCAACCAGCAAAAATGCCAAGCTACTAAGGTGGACCTAGGGTTGCAGGCATATGACATGACAGTGCAGCACTGTAGTCGGGTCAGCAATGCCAACGTAGATGGGCTCTCAAGACAGGATATGGGTTATTGTATTCCAAGATAGCATCATACCTCTCAAGCAACATTTCTCAAGGGTCACTTTAAAAACTAGCTTGAGTCTTGAAACAGGGGAAAGATGTGACAATGTGAGGTATTGGCAATTATGCCAGGAAAAGTAGTGCAGTGAATATGTAACATATGCCAGCACAGCCAGCAGGAATTTAGTAAAGAATTATATGTTATTTGAATATCAAACTTATTTGTACAGAATCGTGTGTTAAGAATGTAGTTGTAAAGCTGCTTGTGTTAAAAATGTACCAACAGTGTACACTGTTGGACAGAAAAAGAAATATACATGCATTATTGCAACTGTTTGAATGTATATATTATAACAGAAGATACTGGAAGAGAAGAAGTTAATCTCAAGCTACCTGCCTTTGAAAAATAATAAGAAATTAAATTACTGAGCGTAGGCCATAAAGATGTTATTTCACAGTTTTAAATGAATCCAGACACAATGGCTGTAAGAAGTATGGTTTAGTATCCCCTGTAAGAAGAGTGGAAGTATTTTATGGTTTTATGACTTCCAGAAGCTGCATCAGTAGTCACATCAGCTTCTGTAATTTTTCTCTGTGATGCTATCAGCTTCTGTAATATTCCATGTAGTGACATCAGATTCTATAATCATTCAAAGCAGTCACTTTGGATTTCTAAGTATTCCATGTTGTTACTTCAAATGCTGTATGCATTCCATGTAGTACTCAAATAGTTTTTACGCATTCCATGTAGTGACTTAAGCTGCTGTAAGCATTCCATATAATGTCTTCATTCTCTGTAAGCATTAAATTTAGCGACTTTATCTGCTGTAAACATTCCATGTAATGTCTTCATTTTCTGTAAGCATTAGATTTAGTTACATCAGATTCTGTAAGCACTCCAGGAAGTTACTTTAAATCTCATAATCATTCCATGTAGTGACTTCAGATGCTAGATGCCTTTCATTTGAATGGCTAGAATTAAAAAAGGTCCTTTTGTTAATATTAGACATTGGAAAACTTAGCTGCTCACTTCATTTCTTCATTTTATAAAGCAAGGTTCTTAAAAGGTAATATTTTAGAGGTGATTATAATAATATAGGTTTGGTGTACGTGTGCATGAGTGTGTGTGTTTGCGCATGTGTGTGTGTGTGTGTGTGTGTGTGTGTGTGTGTGTGTATGTGTGTGTGTGTGTGTGTGTGTGTGTGTGTGTGTGTGTGTGTGCATGCGTGCATGCACGCACTTGAGTGCATAAACCTGAAAAACACAGAAAATGAGTGTCTCACCAATAGGGACATCTTAATCTTCCAAACTTATCGTCATCTTCTTTGAAGTTGTTTTACAGTGATGGAAGAAGCATTTCACATTACGAGACATCTGTTTCAGAATGCATGTGTGCCACTTAGCTCTTAAGACGATATGTAAAAGATAGGTTGTGAGAGTGCTAGTGATTGCTTTGATATCATGGGAGTGGGAAGTTCATAAAAAATGACAAAAATTCTTAGCCTTCAGTGTATAACTCAAGACAACTGACTGTGTGGTTTACATTTTCTTTTGCTTTTAAGTATTATTGCAGCTTTACCTTAACTTGCTTCTATTCTGTAATTTTAAATCATTAATGTGTTTGCTGAAAAAAGATTGTGAAACCTTTGAAAAAATGTTATGATACACCTGAGACATATGACGTATCAAAGTTGAAAAGAGATTGTTTGCACTGGTTCAATCACTTTCAACACATCAGGGAATGAAGTAAACTTTACAGTGAAAAAGATGTAATTTTCATTACATGGCTGCCAGATACTTATTCTATCTTTACTGCTTTTCCATTGCCCAACCAATGTGAACTTACAAGAGTGTAACAGATTAGACTGACATAATGCAAAATCCTGATTTGTATGGTAAGTAGATCAAGTTTGTAGTACAAGCAGATGCTGCTATATTGGATTAGGGGTCATGGTATAATAGGCCTCTGCAAAAGGCACACTTTACCCTAATTCAGAAATGACTAACTGCTTTTTTTTTGCTCTCCCTGAAATAGTATGGTAATTAAAATAAGTAAAGAAGATTCTTGACAGTAAAGACAATTTAGTAAAAGTAATGTTTGAGATTGCTGATCCACCTTTCGTTTGGTATAGGACAAACATACTTCATGATGTTTTGGGTTTATTCGTTCACATATATTTTACATTAAAATTTTCTGAATGCCTTGAAACAGGAAGAACTGCATGAATGTTTTATGTAATATAAGTTGAAAAAAGTAAGGGATAATCATCATATGAAAGGCTGATAATATAAGAATGATAGATAAAAAAGCTTTATTATTCTTGCATATTGGAAACCTTTACCTTCAATGTACCATGACTAATATCATCAAAATCACCAACAGAGTAATAATAAAATAAGTCCCTGATATATTATCACATTGGAGATGAAAACAGCACACAAACCAACCAAGTTACTTAGTTAGCAAATGACATTCATATCTTAATGGCAATAGTCCCAATTCACAGGATTTTAACATAAAGTACAAAGAATGTCATCTATCAACTGCATCAGCCATCACATGTAGATATGTTTTTCTGTTTAGCATGTACACCTAGTAGACATTCTTGTGAAAAATGGATGTGGGCAACTTTTTTTCATAATGCTTACATTTTACATGAAGAAATATTAGGAAGCAATATAGCTGAATATTCAGTTTCATCAACATTTTATTCTTGTAAACTTAGATTTCTAGGTGTATCCATAAAATGTGTCACTTGATAGATTTAGAGGGTGAGATGTAAGATACATAAGCCTAAGATAAAGAACTGAAAAAAATCAGAACCCCAAAAATAATGCCAATTTCCTACTTTTGGCAATGATAATTGATCCTAGACCTTTGTATGAGACCTTACGCTGAGGACTCACCAATCTGACCTGGTCATAACTCAGGTAGATGTTAGTAATCATCTATATACCATCTTAACTGTCTCATTGACAAGGGCCACACCATTTAGGACAGCCATTTAATCAAGGTGTTTCTGTGATGTGAGCATAACACATAAAGCAACATGCAAACATGGGGCTAGCATACATATTTCACAAAGATGGTCACTGACAATTAGGACTAAAACATAGTTTCTAGAGCTATGAGAAGACACTTAGAACTGAAACACAATACTGCATTGTCAGTATGTCAACCAGTGTGTTGTCTTCTCTTTCTCTGTCTGCTTGTGGATGCATTATGTCAATGGGCTTTGCCCATAGTTTAACTGTGAAATACATAATGTGGCAATGAAGAAATTACTTTATGAAAATGATTAATTGGAATATAGAAGGAAGAAATACTAGTTATAAAATGAAATATTAATAATTATGGATACTATGAAAGAATATGAGGCTTTATAAACCATTGTACTTTATTTATATCTTTCCTACAGGAAACATGTCAAAATACTGAACACTTTACTAGCTGTATAATTAACGACTATGTTGGATTTCCCCAGCTGTGTTTAATCTATATACAAATCTTGCGCTAAATTGTTATTAAACTATGAGGGTTTTTTTTTTCATTGACTGCTTGAATGACTGCATATGAGTCATACATTGACTACAGAACCATACCAGTGCAGCTTAAATGTGCTATGTTATGTCCTTACTTATCTATGAATGCACTTACGTATGAATGAAAGCTGCAGTATTGGTATAACGACTGTGATATGACCTTATCACTAATGTGATATTGTCATTACACATGACTTACTTCCATGTCTTTTCCAGGCTGCAAAATAGGGTGTATGGAGTGCAGGAAGAATAAGAGCATGCTGAAAGGGGTGAAAGGGGATATAGTGAAATTAAAGGTCTGAAGTTAAGGAAGGAAACACTAATGTAGGATAAATTCTTAAACTGTGATGCAGTAGAAAAGGATAACATGGTTATTTCCATATTTTTGTGCAAAAAATGTATCCTAACTGGAGTATTAAGAATGATTATTGCCAAGTGTTTCTCCATTGTGAAAGCAAATTCATTGCATGTCAACAGTGGCTAACTGGGTGAGGCTGAATGCCTATGGCTTTCTTTCTTATACCATCCAGTCAAGATCTTTTTTGGAATTTATGTATCAGTGGTCTTCATGCAGCCCCTGAAAAGTGAGACAAAAGGCATTTGCTAATGCTGATGTGGCACCATATGGGGCTCAAAGCCCGAAATCATCAATGACATGTCAACGTGTAAACTGCTGTTATATTAATTCTTATTTTGACTTAGTGAGGGAACCTTGTAGCCATACCATGTAACGCAGATTCACCAGCACTAACTAAAGAACAAAGTGTAAACATTGTACTTTTCAAGAAAAATGCAATTTTTTTATATATAGCACTGGTCCTATCAAATAATGCAGCAGCCATGCATTAGAGCAGAAAACATCTATTTCAGTTAGATGGAACTGAGCATGTGTTTTGTTCACTGAATACTATGACATAAGAGTTTATAATATAAACTATGTCTGTCATTGACTTTCCTTCCCAAATCAGTACTCCACCACAACAGGCTGTATATTTAACCAAGCTTATGATTTAGGTTCATAGGTACTTACTAGGCTAATAATCTTTGAGGCCCTTCAGAAGGCTGGCTGTGCATTCCCAATAAGCTTCTAGCCCTAGTATTTTAGTGTGATTAACCCTGAGCACCTTCTATTATGAGTATTAATAACTTAGGGGCAGGAGTTACCCTTGTCCATAAGGGGCAAGAGTACCAAATCAGGGATAAACTTGTGAGTTCCCATCCACTCATCCAGATTATGCTTGAATAAAGTAAGAGATGTACTTTGCTTTACATGGAGAAGAAGTGATATTCTCTGTGAGATATACGATGCATCTGTCACTACAACATGTTCTATTTAAGTTGCAGAAGAGCTTGAGATCCCTTGTGCAGGTGATTCAGCTACTATTAGACTTGTGGATGAATAGGAGATCTAAAAGGATGGGATTGGTAGAGGCTCTGTAAGCAAGGCAGAGATCACATCTCAGTAGCCTCTAAGATACTGAAAAAGATGGATAGGTCATTGAGATGTCCAGTGTAGGTTTTGTGATTTGCACATTTGATTTTTTTTAGTGAGAAAGCATTGTGGTTACTCAAGTTGTGTCAGGTGTTAAGAATGAGCCCTTATACTCAATGATTGACTTAAGGAGTACAGGATACATTGGAATAATCACCTCCATGAACCTGGATACAATATCCTTACTCATAAGCTGTGCAATGAAAATGGACTTCATTACAACCCTGAATACACAGTAATTGAATGACAGCTCACAGTCTACAAAGATTCTTGGGTCCCTCACTACTGGGTTAAATTTTCAGGGGGTTGTCAAAGTGATAGTTACAGGGAATGTCAAGCTTGCTGAAGGGAATGATTAGACATTTTTGTGATGTTTAGTTTAGGCCATGACTTTTACACCAGATGTGTGTTTGGGAGATGCCTTCCTGATGGATCGCGGTATCTTCAGAAGAGTTTATGATGACAAGTTTACAGTAATCTACAAACTTGGTCAGCCATATGCTATTAATATTAACTTTGACGTCTAAGAAGTAAATGCCAAAAAGGAGGGTCTTCAAGTACCAAACCATGAGATATACCACTACAGACCCACCCAAATTTCCTGGGTTCTATTTGTGAGCCAAATTGCTATTCAATTAGTTACACAGGAATTTACTTTTAACTGGATTAGATTATTATCTATGGCTGAGTAGGGATAATGTCAAACCTATTTGTCAGGTCTAGTTATATGGTATGTAAAGATTTTCCCTCATTTCTTCATTTCTTGCCTTAATAACCCTTTTTAAGAACTCATTCAGCTTAAATAGGCAGGATCTGCCCTTGACAAAACCAAACAATCTTGAGTCATGAGTTTTTAGTCTGCCTATGGCCTTATTTATTAATTCCATCATGACCCTTTCAGTAGCCTTAGAGATAAGGCTTGTCATGCTTATAGGTCTACAGTTGCCCTAGTCAGCTGCTTGCCAATAAATTGGCAACATCTACTGGTAATAGTTGGTGAAATAATTTTAAATAAGCTCTGAGCAATGTTATGCATTATTATTTTTAGATTCATGTTGTAAATAAAGGATGTATAATTTGCTTTGGTTTCTGGTGCTTGCATAAGTTCATGGGCTGCCTTGATTTTTCATGATGCTATTTTTTTTAATTCTTTGACAATTTACTTTATTTTATTTTCCTTAACAATTCTTTGATATTGATCTTGATTTGAGGAACATTTTTTTTTGCAATATATTTCTTTTATTATAGGTTCATAGTTAAGTACTAGCCTAGCTGCCCTTGTGGGCCATTTTAAGCCTAGCCAATTTTCCTTTTGGTGTTAAATTAAGCTATGCAATTTGGTGTTAGATTGGCCTTACCTATCCCATTGTCAGTAATTATATATTACCCCCTAATTATAATGACCATGATAATAGCATAGATAATTTCAGGGGACCTGTGTAAGGGATAAAGCATTTAGGAGTGGCTTCTGTCCAGTAGTACTACAGAGGGAAGTCCTTAGGTATATTTTCTGTTTTCTGAAAGGTATGATTATAGGTGTTACATTTGTGCATGTGTCTGGACATACACATGACAAAGAGGGCATTATACTCAATGACTGGCCTAATGAGGGCTGAGTAAAGGAGACAATGGCATCCCTAGATCCAGACACAATCCCTTTCTTTCTAGGCTATGTAATATAGAAGGACTTTCTTATGATAATGGATACAAGTTGATTGAATGTTAGTTCACTGTCCACATAAGTTCTCAAATCCTGATCAAGTGGGTGTATTGACAATGTGGTAATTCCATGGGTAGATGAGTACTCAAAGGGTATAATAATGGAATCACTGGCATTTAATTTCAGTCCAAGATTTTGACACCAGTTATTTATTTGGGACAAACCTTGCTGTAGGATGGCTGAGTGATTTGGGGATCAGTGACTGCTCCTAGATTGCATTCATCTGCAAACATAGTCAACTAGAGCCATTTGTAATTGGATTTTACTTAATAGAAGTAGATGCCAAACAGGATAGGTCCCAGCACAGAACTATGGGGGAATTAACTTGTGACTGTTCTCTATGTGGAGGTAACTTCCCATGTTTTGATTTTCTAGACTCTATCTATGAGCCACTTGGCTTATTATTAGTTTATTTATGTTTGCAAACCATCAGGGTGGCTTGGTCTTGCATTTCCCATTATAACTGCATCTAGTTGGGACTGCTAGGTTTAAACATTTGTTTAACTGGACAAATAATTTTGTAGTACTTGCTGTATCAACCTAGTGGATGAAACTGTTAAGTATAAGTTTAGAGACACCATCATATTATATGAGGAGATTTGTACATCTGAAATCCATGAATTCTGTGATATCTGCATCATTTGTTTTCAATATTGTAAAGGAGGAAGTTGTTGTTTATGATCAGACTTAACTAAGCAGGTACATACCATGATAAAGATACATGCATATTCTATATTTGTAAGAACAAGGTCTCGGATATTTTGACCTCTAGTGGATTATTTGACAATATATTCCATAGAATTTTTGTTTATTATATCTTGAAACTTTGGGGCATATTTTATATTAGAAGAATAGATATTTCAGTTTACAGAATGGTTGTTAACATCACTAGAATATTTATTTATTTATTTGACATTTGTTTACAGGCAAAAGTCTGGCTGGACCCATTTTCAGCAGAGACCCAGGAAGAAATGCTCCACAATCACAATCTTTCAAAAATCAACTACAGATATTTTAAATCACAGTTATCATGTTATACTACCAAACATCAAGCACAGATGTAAATCACAAAGTATCATGTTATACTGCAAAACAGAATGAATGAAGAAGGAATGAAAAATATGTTGTAATGAAAAATGTGGAACATATGTTTCATAGCAGAATGCAATAAAAAACAGTAGCATGAGTTAGAGAAAATATGTCAGGAAAATTTCATCAGTTATATTATTTGTTACATAGATTAGTATGAGATAAATAAGACCTGAGACAATTCTAATAAGATATTTAAAGAGATGAAAACATAAAAGACGAAGGGTGTAGTGTCATTTATTATTAATATGTTTAGCACATTTGTCAGTTGTAAACTCTTGACTTCTTCAGAACGCACTCCAAATCTATCAAACAACTTGCTTTATATATATACACACACACACACACACACACACACATATATATATATATATATATATATATATATATATATATATATATATGTATATAAGTATTATGGCCAAGACCACATGACTTACTTAATTGAAATCAATTAAATACATCAATGAGTTCCTTAAAGACAAATACCGTGCTGTACCACACCATACAAAATCTATTTAATGTATACACTAACAATATTTGATTACAGAATCCCCTCAAATCCCAACCATTTTGGCATCCCCAAGATCCATAAGAATATTGTGGACCATCCCCTATGACCTATTGTTGATGCCAGGACCTCAAAAACCTTCCCCCTGGCCAATTTCATTGATTTTCATCTTAAAGGGATCCTTGCAAAATTTAAACATCTCCTTAAAAATTCCTGGGATTTTTTTGTACAAAGTGTTGAATAAATTTTATTCTGAGGATTTAATTTTTGTTACCATTGATGCACAGGATTTTTTTACACTCATTCACCACAATGATGGTTTAGATATGTTTTACAATTGTCTTTGTGCTAGTTCTGGGTTGGACCACAATAGAATTCTGATGTTTAGGACCCTCAGTGATATAATACTTGAAAATAATTTTATTACCTTTGAAAATCACTGTTTTAGACAGAGGAGGGGTGTTGCGATAGGGGCTGCCTGTGCCCCTGTTTTTGCCAACATTGTTTTACTACAATGGGAAATCAGTACTACCTTTAAATCTGAATTCTCCAAACATTGGTCTTTCGATGGGCGATATCTGGATGACATTATAATTTTTTTTAATGGAACTAGGAATCAGTTAGACCATTTTTTTGAATATTTGAATTCTAGTACTGAGTTTCTTAAATTTACTATGGAAACTAATGAGGAGACGGTACACTATCTGGATATTTCTCTCATTAAAGATAGATCTAACAAAAATTATAGCTGCTCCAAGCCACCACACAGACTACTTAAAACACAACGGAAAAATAAGAAAACCACTGCCCGTGGTGAAGAAAAAGCACTCACTTTAATGTTTCCACACTGTTAAAACACAAAATAAATTAACATACAAAATTCACAGACTAAGTGCTTTCATCTGATAAAATATTAAGGCATCATCAGAGTCAGTGAAAACATCTTTAAGCCCTATTTAAATAACACCAGATCTTAGAGTCAATCATTACATCAGTTTCTGCCATGTCAAATTATGTAATATAAAGAATAAAATATCTAATAAATATATAGTAATAATTTTAGTACAGTTAAAAGCTAAAAATAAGATATCTGGAATGCAACTTTAACCTGCTATAAAAATGGAAAATGAAACAAATCTTTGTTATTTGTGTTTTAAGATCTAACAAAAACTTTGTGTCTACTCTATATAGGAAAGCCACCTATTCCAATTCTTTCATTCATTTTCAGAGTTGTCATTCATTACATCAAAAGAGATTCCTGGTGAAAGGCAAAAGTGTTCATCTTGCCTGTATGAGCAGTGAAGATGGTCTATATTATGCTGAAAGTAGTACCCTAAAGAATATGTTTATTAGGAGGGGCTACCCTAAGGAATTCCCTGATTCAATTTTTTATGAAGTAAATCATAAAAGACAAAGTGGGTATTTTTTCCCATTATTGGGTTCCATTGATAAGAGGGAAGTCCATACTTGCACCCACGGTAATGGCCTGGGAATGAACACTATTGATTACTACAGTGCCTTGGTTTTACCTTTCAATTTGAACTTTCAGGGTATTAAGGATATTATTTGAAGGAATTTGTCAATTTTTGGAATAGAACAAGAGTACCTGAAGAAGGTATGTGGTAAACCAGTTATTGTGTATAGAAAGGATACCTGTTTTAAGAATTATGTTGAAAGAAGTCTAAGAAGTTGCAATGAAGGGGTCATAAAAAATGTGGCAGTACAGAAACATCATGGAGGGCACTGAAATTTTCATCAAAAGTTATGGAACAATCAAATTAGTTCACAAATTTGATTGTCATAGCAGGGCCCTGGTTTGTGTGGCCAAGTGCCAAGGATGTGATTGTTTCTGTACTGGAAAAACTGTTAATAGGTTTAAGAATATGATTTATCAGCATATATATGACATTTTGAGATTAAATGAGGCTAACACCTTGGCAAAGCATATTTTGAACAATCCTACATACAGCTTCAAATTTATTGCAATTGATCAAGTTGACCTAGGACCTGGCGGGGGACCTGTTGACCTTTATCTAGAATGCAAAGATTTAAGGTGGCAATTAAAATGCAATACCACACAGTATCCAGGCATTAATGAGGTAGTCTCCATTTCCAGTGTCTTGAGATTGAAGGCTGACTTATTTCTATAGCTCCCTAGACACTGTATCGTTTTTGCCTAATATTAAAGCTTGATTATTATTATTATTATTATTATTATTATTATTATTATTATTATTATTATTATTATTATTATTTATGCATGCTTAAGGGGGGTTTAGAAGGTTGTGTAACCAACATTGTTCCTTTTATTTTATTTTTTATCACAATCTTATTTAGCATTACTACTGTTTGATTCATTTTTATAGGCAATGTATCAATGGGTTATAAAGGTTTCAAATCCAGCAAACAAAATGTATTTTTATATGACATTTATGTATATACATATATGGGTCTACTTTAAAACATTGAAATTTCATAACATTGAAATTCAAAACATCGAGACCACAACATCAAAAATACAAAACACTGAAAACCCAAAACAATGACACCTCACAACACTGAAACTTTGCTTCATAAAATTGAAAACTAAAACGCACATGTAAATAACATCCCCTCCAGCTATAATGACACCAAACTAACAAAGACACTTTTTACTATGCTTCTGCAGGGGGGAAAGCCCCTTGCACCCCCCACTCCCTGTAAATTAAATATACCAACTCCAAGATTGCACTACAGTGGAAAAAAGTTAATTTCCTAACCCCACTGCAACATAATCACCATACAGAATGCAAACATATGGATGTGTTGCTTTTATGGAATTTAAGTTAGTGGTCTGAGAAGTGCTGGCAGAAGTGAGTAGGGGAAAAAGTGTTTATTTTGCCAATCTGTACGTGTTTTTAGGGCATACAGTTAAGTGGTTTAGACATTATGTTTACATTCTGCAATACAGTGAGGTTAGGAAATTAACTTTTTTCACTGTAGTGCGAACGTGGTTTCTCTGTGGTTGTTGCAATAGTGTTAGGTTTTGCAGACATAGGCTCAGATCCCATAAATCTCATGGAATCTGGTGAAGTTCACTGAGTTCTTCACAAAAGTTATAAATAACCCAGCAATATGCAAATAAGCCTCAGTTTACAGAGAATAACTTGGTGGGAAACATATTTAGCCAACAATGTCTGTGCAGTCTAAAGCAGTCATGTCAAATCTATATGTCAAGAAAAGTTTTTCATAAACCAAGATGTGCATTACCAATGTACATCTATGGAAATTATACAAGCTCAATGCAACTTATAGAAATTTTTTAAAGCAATAGAAATGTGCAGCAATCTGTCTAGAAAATGACAAATATCCACAAACAATTCCAGATAATGTTGTAATTCTAATATGGAGGCATATGAAATCAGTCGCTGGAATTTATGGACTATGATGGAATCTTCAAAATTTCAAATAAAAAAAAAATAATTAAGGCAAGGGGCAATCACAACTACTTTGCCACGACTGACAGTAGCTAACAATTGGTGTGGGACATGTTTGAAGAACTCAAGTAACAAACAAACCCAAGAAAATAGGATGATAGAAAAGCAGTTGCAGGGTGAGGGTGAAGAAGATAGGCACCCAATATATATGATGAAATAGGAAGTCTGAGGGACAGTCAGAAGGGCATTTTTTTGTTTTTGGTGGTAATCCCGTCCCTCCTTCTTTTGTGACTAGAAGAAATAGAAAAGACAGGGAAGGAGGAGGAGAAGGGCAAAACAGCAGTTATATACATATAACAAATATGTTGCAGACTGTGTGACAGTCATACTTGAATGTAAATGACTGATGGTAGGTTAAAAATAAATGGGAATAGTAGTATACAGTGGATACTGAATCCAGTCATCATGTAATCTGGCAGCAGTGCAAGTATAAACCAGGCACAGATGAACATATCCGGCCAAGGAAATGCAGGAGAAGCAACAAGCAAAGGATAGACTAGAACATAAACCCTGCATGTAAAAGGTAAACAACCAAGCACAGTGCAAACCAGCAGTTCTGTAGTAAATCAAGAATGTGCCTGTTTATAAAACACAGATAACTGCACACAACCCAAACACAGGCAAAATGCGACCAATATGTCAAAGACATATGCCATGTCAAAGGCAACACAGATGTGTTACTAGGTATGCAATGTATAGGTGTAATATACAATGGATTAACATGATCCTATCAGAAAGAAATGTCAGCACACATACACACACACCAATGACATGGAATATTATGTAAATGCTAAGTCATGCATGACTGATACTAGATAAGGAATGTCAGCTTGTACATAAGAAGGGAGAAAACCAATTTATGGGTAATGCTACACACAGAAGTATAACAGGAACAATGATGAAATCCAAACAATTGCTAGCACCTTGACTACATATGCCTAGCATGTGTATGATGCCCAACACATGGCATAAGGTGCTATTACAACATTGTAACTACATGACAATTATGATAATGCAGAGGAAGGTTAAGGTATGCCATGTATATGTGCAATATATAGGCCAACTCTAAAAGGGGTAAGGGAGATGGACAACACATGCAAACATCAGTGAGGAAATGCAATCAACAGAGACAGACACACAATAAAGTGTGACAATCTCATCAAAGGGGACACATTGTACATCCATGTGTTCACCACAAAGCGTGGTGTTGAAGTCCACCAAAACTAGTTTGAAGCAAATGGCAAACGTATGTCACATGGGCATACTGCATTGCTGATGGCTCTAAACAAGTCTATGTACTATTACACAAGCATAATAAAATGAATAGGTACACAAAATAATTGTCAGTGTTATACATGTAAACTGTCATACAAACATAATACAACAGGTGCAACAAACACCCTTTTTGATATAAATTGCACTGTATATGTGTAGGACTGATCACAGGACAATCCTTTGAACAACAGTACAGTACAAGAAAATGGAATAATTGGATGTACACAGCCAAAAATTACACAGGCATTTGTGTATCATTCATAATACATGTACATCTATGTAGCTCATTACATAGGTACTGCAAGTGAATACATATGGCATGTATGCAAATCTGTTTATGCATGTCCTAATACAACAGATAAGTACAAACAAGACATTCAGGAATGATGCTAAATAAAGCATCACCTCCACTGTATATACACAAATGGACCAGTGAATAGCAGTGAGGAATGTGAAGGATACCTTTTCATATATACCAGTCACAATAATTTGATATAACATGGCACAATATTTGCCATTATGTGCTACACACATACTATTGTGCCAGTATGGTAGAATGACACAACAACGGTACAGAAATCATATCGACAAGAACCTGTCATATTGTTTTGCAGGCATAAGACAACAAACAACAGAGAAATGGGTGCAATACATACACAAGGATATCATGTGCAAATAACCCAAATGGACCTGCTTCACTGTGTAATGTGAGAAGTATGAGAATAATGCAGTTAGGATTTGTGTAATCCCACCCACATATACAGTGGAACAAGAGAAACAGGACAGTTGTGTCTCACTTGTAGTATGGCAACTGCAACAGTCATATCTATCACATACAGGACCGGAGTGTAATGGACATGACAATATTATACTGCACTGAATTGATTACCATATGTGTAATGTGTTAATGCATGTCATACTGCAGCAGCCACTTAATGCCACATATGACATGATATGTGCAGTGTATAATAGGAGGTATATCAGAAATGCATGACAGCTACATGTTATGCCTGCACAATAGTGCCTATACAGTGCATCTTTGGATATGGCAAACATCATGGTGGCAGCATTACATAAATGGATCACACAGACAATACTTATGGTCTTGAAGGGCCACCATGATGGGGAAGAACATCACAGATGATCTTTGTTGTGATCTCCTGGATTTAATGGCCTGCACCATGTCTATTGTCAATATTAAACACAGTAAAAAAAGAAAACAAACATAAATCCTGTTCCCTAAAAACTATGAGTACATAATATGTCATATACAAACTGACATAATATACGTGCGGAAACTTTTTTGTTTGTCATATTGCAGTACAGTATGGCCTTATGCAACTGTAACACCATATGTGATGAAAGGCATGATTTCAATCCATAATGATATACACAATGGTGTCTAACATACATTACAATCATGTGTAAAACAGGCCTGTCATAAAACACAATAAGATGTTTAAGCACTTGGGCTTCAGGCCAGTTATTTTACATTAAGAAGGTTCATGGTCTGCACTCTTGTGCGATGAGAGGCTGGACTCTGCCCTTCTGAGCTGGGAATTTCTGGTTAAAGGCTTATAGTGCCTGCATATTTGAACTGTTTCTTACTGAAATTGGTGTGCCTTGTTTGCTGTAGTATAGACTAGATCCAGGCCTGCTGAATCTAGCTTTGTTTGTATAACTTGAGCACTAATCCAGGCCTTCTTTTTTGGAGAAGGTTTCCCTGCATCCCAGTCGCAGGAGTGTGCAGTTAGAACTTGTCTGATTAAAGACTACAGGAACAGGACTCAGTTTTGAGACTTTTTTACTGGTTAATTGGGTAATTTGTTTAAAAGCATTTTTTGATTGCTTGTAGTCATCTAAAGCTGTTTTAAGTGTATTTTTTTACTGTTTGTAGTCATTTAAAGCTGTTTTAAGTGTATTTGTTTACTGTTTTTTGCCTTATCTTTTCAATTTTTTTTCCTTGTTTCCCACTGTTCTAAGCTAGTATAGTCCAGTTTTCAGGCTAGTGCTGAATTCAGGGCTGTCTTACAATTTTCTGAGTTTCCCATACCTTACTTGGATAGAGGGAGGTTTCTCTGTTCACCTGTGAGAGAGGGAGCTTTGAGCAGCCACCTGTCCCTGGAGGAGTGGTTCCATCCCAGAAGTTAGTAGTTTATAGGCCATTTTGGGCTAAATTCTATCTCTTCCATTTCTCTGCTGCAAAAACCGCATATGCATGGTTTTGCACATCCGGGCAGTGCCGGTTAGCTAGGGCTAAGTTTATCCCGGCTCCACCAAGTCTACTCTTTAGTTTTTCCCTTGAAAGTAGTCTAACTCTAAACCTAAGCACTTAAAAAGTATCCTACAGTCCAGCACTTGTTCAGACCTAATAGCAAGCACTAATATACCCCGACACTTGATTGCCCAGCAGGGCAAGGCTCATTAGTCACCCCTCACCAACCAAGCGACTAAGCAGCTCACTCTACTATTCAGGCATGACCAAAGGGCAATTTCAGGTATGCTCTCCAGTCCAGCTGTTGAACCTGGGTATCCTGAGGCAATGTTACAACTGCCTCATGTACACAGACAACCATCTCCTCCTACCACAAAACATTAACATATATGAGAGATGCAATTATATAGCTAAATTGGAGGCTAAGCTCTCTCCACCCAAGACTGCAACAGGCAGTCATGAGGAGAGGGTTAACACTTGCACCACACCTCCAGCCTCACAGAGACATACTAAACCAGCACTGGCAAAAAATACACATAAATACACTAAATTATACTCGGAGGCTCTAAATAAAAACCTGCAAAAGCATCACAGACCTCCAAAGCAGACACCCAAAAAACCTGCACCTCCCGTCACAAACCAGATAACACATAAAACACAAAATCAGTGTGCCGCACAATCACAGCACTTAAGGTGAAATAACTTAATTAACACACTAGTAATAGGTGACTCTATAGTTAAGGACACTGATGTCCCACTCACTAGACTGGACAAAGAGAAGGTTACTGTTAGCTGCCTGTCGGGAGCCAGAATCCACCACATAAAACAAGCACTCAAGTCACTTCATAACAAGTACAAATATGACTCTGTCATTGTTCATGTTGGTGTGAATGACCTGAGATGCACCTCCCTGGACTACATGAAAAGAGACATGGAAGAGCTCTCTGATCATGTAGCCTAGTTGGGTATGACCCTGACCCTGAGTAGCATCCTGCCCTCACCAAGAATGATACCACAGTATAAAGAAAAAATGATCAATTTCAACAATTGGCTAAGCTTCTGGTGTCATTCAAAGGGGATCCAGTGTCTGCCAGCCTGGGATGACATGATCGACAAGCCTCATTGCTTAGCAAGAAACGGCTTGCACCTGACACCCCTAGGCTTTCGAATACTGGCCAAGGCTTTTGCTGCCCCCATAGTGCCTTTTTTAGGCAAGGCTCAAAAGTCAAACCCACCTCCATAAACAGCACAAATAAAAAAATGAGGGTTATGCTACTCAACGCCAGGAGTTTAAATCTCAAAATGCACACGCTTGAAGCACTCCTCAGTATGGAGAATGTCGACATCTGTGCAGTAACTGAAAGCTGGTTCAAGGCTCCACAGAGCACCCCAGCACTACTGGGCTACAATTCATACCACACAGTTCGGCCACTGAACATGGACCGAAACACAAAAGGAGGGGGTGTATCCATATTCATTAAGGATACCTACACCTCCAGGTTAGTGGCGCAGTATGATACCTCCGAGATCATCCATGTGCAACTAACATCAGGCAAATCTGCAATGCAAATTTTGGCCTGCTACAGATCACCCTCCATGACCCAGGACCACCACTCCACCTTTCTGGAGACACTGGCAAACATGAAGGTCCTACCAAACACCCTGATATTGGGCGATTTCAATTACCCTACCATTAACTGGCAAAACTACTCTAATACAAACTCCCAGGTCCAGAGCTTCCTCGAATTTATCAACTCATATGCCCTGGATCAGCTGGTAATCTCCCCTACTAGAGGTGAAAACATATTGGACCTGGTCATCACAAACATGGGCGACAGGTGTTCCACACCAGAGGTCAACCCATCACTGGTTAGATCAGACCATAAACTAATCACTCTGGATGTCCACACCACACCACCACCTCCAGCCAAGGAAACCACAATGAAAACCTTTTCTATAGCAAACTTTACCTTACTTAAGACAGAGGTGGCAAGTTTCATAGCCCCCACGCTAAAGGATAACAGTGTCCAAGATGCAGGAACCTTTACAAATGCACTCTATGAGTACCTACAAGGATGCATAGATCATGCCATCCCTAACAAAACCAAGACTCACTCCCCTAAGAGAAGGAAACCAATCTGGTGGACCCCTGCCATAAACAGGCTATACAATAGAAGGAGGAAACTAGTTCAGAAAAAAAGCAAATTCCAAAGAAGGAAAGACATCCCTGATCAGTGTCAGTAAGAAACTAAGGTCCCTTATAAAATCCTCCAAGGCTAACTTCGAAAGAAAAATAGCCAAAGAGTTGAAAGATAACCACAAAGCCTTCTTTAGCTATGTCAAGAATCTAAGTGGCAACTCGCAGATATGCTCTGAGCTAGTGCAAAATAGCACAAAATATACTGAACCCACTGATATTGCCAACATCCTGGCAGATAGATTCAGTGCAAACTTCAACCCCTCTCACCCCCAAAAGGGCCCACAACAATACCAGAAAAGTGTAGTGTCCTGGAAATCACAGATGCACAGGTGAAAACAGCCCTTTCAAAAGCCAAAAGCACAGAGTCAATGGGGCCAGATGGTGTCCCAGGCTGTGTCTTGCATGAACTACAGAAAGAACTAACCCCCCACCTAAACACACTGTTCAACCTCAGCCTCTCCACAGGCTACATGCCCATAGAATAATGCACAGCAATGGTTATTCCACTCCACAAAGGAGGGGCCACAACTGACCCTGGTAACTATCACCCCATAAGCCTGACTATCCTGGTCTGCAAGGCTATGGAGTGCATCATCATGGAACTCATTAACAAAGACATTGGGAACCTCCAAACACTTAACCTGACCCAGTTTGGCTTTGTTAAGGGTAGATCATGCCTACTAAACCTGGTTGACTTCTTTGAGACAGTCACCAAGGCCATAGATGAGGGGAAGGTAGTTTACACAGCCTACCTTGACCTTGCCAAGGCTTTTGACACCATTCCCCACTCGGGAATTATAGAAAAACTCACCATTCTGAACATAAACCCCAATGTCATGAGATGGGTTGCCAACTGGCTTACAGACAGAACTCACACGGTAAGAATAGCGGGATCCAGGTCCAACTCTAAACTAGTCACAAGTGGTGTCCTACAAGGCTCAGTCCTGGGACCCCTACTGTTCAGCATATACTTCTCAAAAGTACAGGCAAACACAGGAGGACTGTAAAGTGGGAGCTATAACTGACTCTCCGGCTGACATGGACATTCGCCAAAAGGGCCTTACTGAGATGGACACCTGGTGTCAAAGTCATGGTCTCAAGCTAAATGCCAAAAAATGCATAGTCATCCCGTTTGCGAAAAACAAAACACCTGTGAATTACCACATAGGTGGCAACCCCCATAATACAGAAGAGGTAATAAGAGATCTGGGGAACCAGGTAGATAGTAATCTCTCCTTTGACAATCATATTGCCAAAGTAGTTAGGAAATCCTTCTATGTAGCCCATCTAATTAATAAAGGGTTCGCATCTAGAAATAAAGAGGTTACAGTGCCCCTCTACTCGTCACTTATCACACCCATCATAGAGTACAATGCCCCATTTGGGATGTACCTTAAAAGACACTTCCAACAGCTGGAAATACCACAAAAGTACCTCACCAAGAGGATTACTAGCCTCAAACATATGCCTTATGCAGCCTGACTGGAAAAACTTAAGCTGTACTCAGTCGCATATCGCTTACTCAGAGGTGATCTCTGCCTGACTTACAAAGCCATGTCCAACTCAGAATTGATGGACACGCTCCATCTAAAGAAATCCAAGTCACTGCAAGGCACTCGCTCTAATGAGCTAAATCTCACCACAACAATAAATAGAGCATGCTGGAGGGATAGATTCCTGTCACAGAGACTCTCCATGCTTTGGAACAAAATTCCTAACTACATTAGGCAGAGCCCCTCATTAACACTCTTCAAGAGACACCTTGACGAGTGGATGGGTAACAGAAAAGACACCCCTGGGATCACTTCATTGGCTCTTCTTGATGGAGGCTCAGTTAATTAATCAATGGGGCGGCGAAAGCTGACACACTCTGGCTAGGCTTATAAATGTCCTCGGGCAGATAGCCTAGTACCTACCTATGAACTTATGAACCTATGTGCACCTTAATAATGCTGAAGATAGGATATGGTATGTCATTAACATGATAAAAATATATGAGACAGTAACTGGGACATGTTTGTGCAAGGTATATCACAATACTATGCAGTTGTCATTAAAATGTAATTGTCAGTTGATATGGCCCGTATGGTGCATTTATACTTTGTGTAATGAAGAAAATTGAGGGTAGCAGATGTACAGTCATGACAAGGCAACATTCCCAATGTCCTGTTTTGATAACATAAATAAAAGCTTATCTGTGGGCCACTATGTCCATCATACATTGTCATGTTTTAACAGTGCATTACATGGCATGCAATACACACTTTGTCAGAAAAAATGCTGTTACTACTTACTCAGTTGTAAACATAGCCATCAGTATGCATGCAAAACACACACATTCACAGCCAGCAGAGATATTTATTATGACATACCAAGACTAGGATGCTATTACACAAACTATAAGCATACAATGACACCAACAGTATAACACTTTATATTTCTGTATACTAATAGACTATAAGTACACAATGACACCTAAAATACAACATTTGGAATGGGGCATCTGGTATAAGCCAAATGCCTTCTAAAAATGCAAGGCACTTTTAACAATACTCCTTGGTTCCATGGGCCAGTATCCATATGTATGCTGCACAAAGTTATGTTGAAGTGCCAATATGCCAATTATTTTCAGATATAACTTAGTTTTATGGGCAAGTACTCATGTTGACATCCCCTAAATAGTGTATGTTTATCAATATAAAGTAAGAAGAACAAGCAGCAGTAAAATTATAATCAGTATGCAAATGAGATGAGCAATGCAACATGGTTAATGGCTGACATCACACAATCATTGAACTGGAATGTAGTACACTTGACAGCAACTGGAGAATTATAACCACAGAGGCAGCATGTGATATCTACAATTTTAGAATCTCTCTCTCTCTCACACACACACACACACACACACACACACACACACACACACACACACACACACAAACACACATTACTGTTCAACTAATGTATCACTGTCACCTTTGTTTGTTGTATTCTTATGTATTCACTTTCACAATTCAAACATAATAATGATCATGAGTATACTGTGTTAAGCAGACATAACAAAAGAACATGATTGGCTTTGTGTGTCTGTGACAAACCATCAGCATCACTGGTGTTGTGTGTCTGCGACAAACCATCACACAACAGTTAAATACAAGGCATGTTGAACTCAAGTACTTGCCAGAAATTGTCTGTCCATAGCATTCATAATGTTGAGAGAACATGCAGCCATTCAATAACAGACTAGACAAACAACATACAATATAACAATCAGTGAACTCCACTACCAGACATATAAGTATCCCATGCTATTAAAAGCAATAAGAATACAATCAACTTATATGTAAAGCAGTCTAGGTGCAAAATCTATGACAGTTACATACTAAAGTTTGTCATTTAGATTGTGACAACAAAAAAAGTCCATAAACTTTAGTTATCAAACATACCATACTTATAATTCACAGGACAATTTTTAAATTAAATCTATAATGCTATTCACAAGGATTCTGTGACTATTGCACTTACCTTATAGATGCATTATGCATAGTCTGGCATGGCTATTAGCATGCCTATTGCTGCAAGCAAACATTTATTTTTTTATCTGTTATGAGTGTTTCTGGGGAAATAAATGCTGAGAGTTATAACACATACCTTTTTCTCTCTCTCCACTGCTCATCAAGCCTGTCCAAATGATAAGTGCATAGAGTTTGATTATGGGCCCGGTCTTTATCACCTGCAAAAAGTCAAAAAGGATGTATCACTGCCACACGAGGATTGTGTCAAGTGAATTTACTATGTTCGCTGTGTATGAAAAAAAGTGAGCATCACATGTCATCTAGCCTTGACATAAAATACAGTTTCACATTTTGCACATTCAGTTACTGCTGTGTCACTCCTACAACTGTCAAGTATGTTTGCACCACAAGCTTGACACCTTTGTGTCTAGCTAATGCATCTTGGCTGTGACTGCATAGATTGTTTGAAGTTAAAAATCAACTGTATGACTATGCAGGGAACAATTAAATATGTAGGTTTGTGCTTCTAAATTACAGGATGATTAAAAGAAAAGTACAGCTTCAGCCATGTGCTATGCATTTCATCCACAAAAGCATACAATCCTGAGTGCATGTCAGTATATTTTCACAGTAATAACAAATAGTTGTAAAACTTCAAATTTCAAAGTCTCATACTTTGCAATAGAATGTATAGTTGTACTTGACAGATATAACTACACACTACTGGAATTAATGTTCATCACTGTATTTAATGCAGTAACATGTAAGTTAGTTAGGAGGGTAGTCAAAGTCAAACAGAAAGGATTATAACAGAATATTGTAGCATTCAAAATGTACAAGTAACCTATGTATGAATTACTCAGCATTTACATATATAGCTGTATAGGCATAGGTAGGATGTTTCCAGAAACTTTGCAGATAATTGAGCTATTTGTAGTCCGCTGAGACCTAAGTGCTACAGGCATTATGCACCACATACATACTAGATGTGTAAAATGCTATACTACATAACTTAACAAGCATGTATTGGTCATATCTATTTTAAACAGGAAATGTGGAAATTGCAAAATTAAGTACTCTACACAAAGATTCAAAGTTACACGCATCCATCAAACTTTCACATTGGTCAGTTGTTTAATATTTTGAGCAAACAGACAGCACACTTCTGTTAATGTTTTAAATCTGTATGAAACAGTGACAGAATATGTATATATCAGCCTTATAACAATGTCACAGGTAAGTACGAGGTTAGATGCCCTTGTGGGCCATTTTAAGCCTAGCCATTTTCCCTCAAAGGTGAGAATTAAATTATGTACCTTGTGTCTGTGAGGTAAACACCTTAACCATTATGCCAAACCCTCCCTCTGAAAATGTTAAAATGGACAAGCCAGTAATAGGGTTGGTGCACAGTCATGTGTTTAAATAACACACTACTATATAAACAGTGCTAAATCTGCTGCTATAATACAGAATGGGGTTTACAGATCCATGTTTCTTCTAGTTACATTTTGTTCACATTGTAAAGAAACTGGATGTTTGTATACATTTGTGAAAAATGGACATATGCATAGTCATCTGACACCTAAACATTATAAGTGTTAATGCACCACTTACATACTAGATGTGTAAAAATGCTATAATGCATAACTTGCCAAGCAAGTATATATTTCACAAATATGTTATAAAATATAAAAAATGAAACTGGCAAAATCACATCATAAATACTGTACATTGAGATTCAAACCTGTACATATGCACAAAACATTCACATTAGCATATTGCTTAACATTGTAAGCTAATGGACCACACACTTCTTTTTTATCAAAATAATTTTTATTAATTTTTAAATAATCAAAATTGGACAAACCAAGAAAAAAAGTAAAAACTATTTACATGGGTCCACAACAAAATTCAAACTTTGTACAAAGCCATTAATATTTTTCTTAGTCATTTAGTTTTTGCCAGTATTTACTTTGATGTGTAGTATTTGTTGTTCTCATTCTTAAGGTTAATAATTCTTTCTTACATACATCCTTTGCTAAGAAAATGAAATCAGTAAAAAGCAAAGCAGTTTTACATTTCCAATTTTTAGTAACCACTTTTCTTGTTATGATTAAAATAGACCAAAGTAGAAACACCTGTGTTCTGAGAATAACATTGGGTATTGGGGCATTAAACAGAATTAGTGAATTAGATATAATATACTTATCTGACCACAAAGCTTGAGAAAAATCTTTACATTCATTCCAGAAAGGCAAAAACATTTTGCATTCTAATATCATATTGGTCCAATCTGCATATGAGTCACAATTACATTGCCAGCATTTTATTTTCTCAGTTTTATAAATTAACTCAATTTTGCTATGAGGTAAAAAGCTTCTAAAAAGAAATGTCCAACTATAGATTTCTCAATAAAGAGAAAATGTAGTTTTCCAACTGGATTTTAGAATCAGTTTTTTTTATCTTTGATAGAAAACTCATTTCCATTAATCTTTGTAGAATAATTCCAAAAGAAGTATTTGTGTTAGGAAATTCAAACCTTGAGGTCTATTGACAAATATGATTTATTATTATATAAGTTATTGATAATATTAAACAAAAATTCTAAGATTTTAGGAATATTCTTTTCATGATAATTCATTATGATTTTCATTTTATTTACATTTTTTGCAACTTTGTATATTTAACCAAATGTTTTTTTTTTCCTAAAAAGTATTTCGAAAGAAGAAAATCTGTAGTCTATAATTTGTTTCTATTTAAGAATGGGTGACAGAATAATAAATTCATTTTATTAAACTCTAACATTTTAGTAGCATTAACTGTTTCTAAACAACCACTAGTATTGGGTATAGGGAATAATAGGAAGAGTAGGCCTTTAAATATATAATTAGTATGTATAAATGTCTTAAAGGTGCATATAATATAATCTACAAAAGGGATAGTTCTTAAAATGTTTTTGTCATTTGTGCAGTAATATTTTAAAATCCAGTAAAATCTATTAATTATAAATAAAGTATAAGGGATTAAATTGTGTTCATTATCTGAAATTTATCTTTCATTTATAGATTTCCAAGTAGATTTATAACAAGAGTTTAACCAAAATGATATTACATTTAAAATAGTAGATTTTGCATAAAGTTCAATATTTGGGAAAGCCACACCACCAACTTCCCAGCTTTTGATATGCCAATCAAAAGATATTCTCATTTTATTAAGAAACCATAAAAATTTGATAGGAATTGAGTTTAACTTACTGAAGATTTTTTTACTGGAAAGAAAAACTAATGATTGTATCTAAAATAAGATTTTTGGTAGAATAATCATTTTTATCAGAGTAAGTCAATCTTCCATTGTAGAAAAAGGATTTGTTCCAACTTTCTATTAATTCATTTATTATATTTATTATTTTTTTATGATTTATTCAAACTGATTCTTTCACTGAAGATGTAACAACAACTCCAAGATAATAAATTTGCATATTATCCCAATTAAATAATTTAAAATTCTTTAAATAATTAGTAATTGGTTTATTTATTAGTATTTTTTTTTGTTTTGGTATTACTGAATTTCAAACCTGCGACATTTTCAAAATAGTTTATAGATATAATTATCTGTTGTAGTGACATTTCAATGTCACCAGTGGTTATTAAAATATCATCTACAAATAACTGAATTTTGAAACTGAAATAATTTTGTCATTAGAGCTAATATAACTTGCAAAAAACTCAATAGCTAAAGCAAACGATAAAGGGGATAGTGGACAACCTCTTTTTGTACCCATTAATATTTTAAAGGAACCAATTTTCAAAAATGAACAAAAAATATCATTAAGATTTGTAATAAGAATTGTATTCTTTAAGGACTTTAAACAAATAAAGTCAGCTGATAGAGTCAAAAGCTCTATTTTTATCTAAACTTACTATTGTCAATTCTTTTTTTAATTTTTATTTGCTAAATTTACTAAGGTATTCAGTCTAATTATACTATCATGTACTTTTCTATTTAAATTAAAACCCATCTGATCTCCATTTAATAATGTTGGTAGAATATGATTTAATCTTTTGGCAAGAATGGACATTAATAATTTGTAATCAACATTAAGTAAAGATATATGTCTATAAGAAGAACAAAGTTTATGATCTTTGTCTTTTTTAAGAATAGGAGGAACAAGAGGGTAATACCAAGAGGGCAGAACAATTTGAGATGTTTTAACCTTTTCAAAAACTTTCAGTAAGAGACTTACTCTATTATCAGTCATTAATTTGTATATTTCTGGGATTAGTCCTTCAAGTCCTGATGCCTTATTTGTTTTAATATTACTGATTTGATCCTTCAGTTCCTTTAATAGAAAATATGTATCAATATCATTTTTTGTTACTTGGTTAATTTTTGTTGTACATCATTTTTTAAAAAAAGTTATCTGTGGTATCGGTATTTTCTAAAAGTATTGTGTTATTATTGTTATTGTCATAGTAACATCTAAAACATTCTAATATATCTTTTAAGTCAGTTACATCTTTAACTTTCCCTTTGTTTAAATTGTATTTCTCATATAATTTCTATTAACTTTTAGAACTAATGGCTAATTTATGTAAAGTTTTAGGATTAATTGAGTATGAATGTAGTTTCCTTTTTTTCTATCTGTATTATTATATGATGTAGAGTGTCTAGATATTTTTGATTTAATATTTTTAATTTTGAATTTATGCTCATATCATTAGTTTTCATATTAAGTTTTAATTTATCTATTTTGGATTGTAAAGTCTTCAATTCAGTATCCCATTCCTTCCTTTTGCATAAATACCAATTTTTAATTCTTCCAAATAAGTATGTTTTTAATGTATCCCATATAATTATTTCTGATACTTCACCATTATCATTAAATTCCATAAATTGATTTATATCTTTTATGAACCAATCTTTAAAGCCTTTTAGTTGTGTTATATAATCTGGAATTCCCTGATTATAGACTAAATTATTTGACTTTAAGGAAATGATGAATTTTATATCATTGTGATCAGAAAAGGGACAAGATGTTATTAGTACTTCTTCAGTTTTAGAATATAAACCATTTGAAATGAAAACTTTGTCAATGTTAGTTTGGGTAGCAGATCTGAATGAGTAATGTGTATAATGTAATGATCAAATAGATTTCAAATCATATAAACATTGCATATTTAAGTCAACAAAATTGTTTAAATGTTTTGCAGCTGATGTTAGTTTTGAAGTTTGTCTATTAGTGGTATATCTATCAGTCAATAAACAATTAAAGTCTCCTACAATTATTAAGTCACCCTTAGTATGTAAAGTAATGATATTAAGCATTTTCTTAACAATTTTCACTTTAATTTCAGGAATCTGATATGTATTTACTAATGTATAAAATTGCTTGTTAATTTCAACTACAATCAATGTCAGCATACCTTCATTATCAGAATAAGTATGTATTATTTTAGATTTTTGGTAATGTGCTTTTCCAGAGAATCAGTGTGCCTCTCATTTTTAATTTAAAATATGAACCTGCTAATATAATGTAATCCTTAAATAATATTTCATCTATATATTTATTAATTATGTGTTTCTTGTAGAAAGATTATATGAGCTTTGTGCATATATAAATATTCATTTACTGCTTCTTTATAAAGGACTGCACCTGTGAAGCTATTACATGTCCTTTGTGCATTGTTACTTGGTAGCCCTTCCATTTAGATTAGCTATCATGCTATTACAATGTCCCATGCCTACAAGCCATATGTATCCTGTTATTGTACATGCCAATAGACGATACCTGTGGTATGCATGCTATGCCTGTTATGCTGTGTAGAATATCTGTCATATCTACCTATAATACTATACATTACACATATTTCACATAGTATCCCATAATGCAAAGCATACTTGCACTGTGGGACCACCTTAGATATGTCATTAATGTTATATGCCCATACACATGCATGCTGTGACAGTATATCAACATATACTATCCCCTGCTATGGCACGTCCTTGTTGGACATACCGTACCACTGATGGCGGGTTGTATGGAATTGTTCTGTTTAATGCCCTCATGTAGCATCCCTTGTGGTGTCTGTGCTGTGTACCTTGTGTCCCACTGCTGGACGCACAGTTTCTACAAGCGTTAGTATGCTCAGCAAGACATCACTACATAAATACCTTTCCCCACTTTATGCATTGCGGACACGTTTAATTAATGCAAACCAGGCTACACATACAGTAAAACTAATTAATACAGATCATGCTATACATAACCTTACATATCGGGCATTCTACATACCTTGTTATCATTACAGCTTTTTGTTTCCATCTCTCTCACAGTGTTTCAACTGGTATTTGGAATGAGCATACGGTTTGAATGTCTGGCAAGTCATCCTTATATACGTCGATACCTGTAACATGTGGATTCATCCCACCAATTGGTGTTCCTGAGTGACTAATTACTTGCATATCAGCTGTGCAGCTACTCCATTCGCCAATTACGCGGCAACAGTGGGGTATAATTGAATTCTCCACTTGGGCGTTGCCTATTTGCTTTACCTTCGGGGAGACAGTCTGTATTATGTTTTGTTATGTGTAATTGCAACTTCTATGCATGGAGACAAGTATACTTTGGATTCATGTCCTTCGTGGATTGTGTGTGACAGGTAGAGTATTTGGTTCCACATGTGGGTGCACCTGTCATCCCAATGTCTGATAACGGAGTATTGCAAACAAAACCTGTAACATGGCTGTTTGTTCCATTATACAACGCCTGCAATTTTGCATGACGCCTTTAATTGTGTCTCTCATACAGTATGTTGAGGGTTCTGCAGATGTAATTGACTGACTGGATGTTTGTGCTACTATTACAGTCTGTATTGCTTTAGTTTCTAGTGTGGGAGATGTTGGTGGGTGTACGTAGCATATACAGGTTTGTGGGCCTTGCATTTCTACATAATCCGTATATATGTGTGTGTGGGCTCCATCCCTAATTAGAGAGCTGACAGTTAGTAGACTTATGTTACGAGATTGTACGTTGCGCCGCTGTTAATTGGTTTCTATATCATCTGCAGGTGAGCTTGCTACTTGTATACCTCCGGAATTGCAGCGATATATCAAGGGATATGTGTAAGTGACAGCTATCCGTTGTATTTCTGCCCCAGATATTTGCAGTCATTGCGGTTGTGTTGGTAAAAGAGCCTGTTTGCCATGGGTTGCCACCTTTTCATTTGGTCATTGTTGGACACTTGCGGGACACACAGCAGTGTTTACAGGCCAACATGTAGCTACGGTCAGTACACAGGTTAGCACATACTTTATCCTCAATACATACCTATTGTTGTGGGACTTTGGCTACTTATCATATTGCATGTAACATTTACGTTTCTTACATACAGGCATAACTATTAAATACGACTATTACAGTATATATGGGACATATTAATGTCCTACCATCTTGGACATTTGCCCTTTGTACTGTTTTATGTCAGGACACACCTGCCCAGGGTGGGGCTGTCCCTCCTGCTGTGGGACAGGTAGTAACCGTATGCCTATGGCTAGCTATACCCACACCTACCGTACTGATCTGCCTCTGACTTGGCACTAACAAACACATGTTGCGGACACACACACACATTACAGTCACATGGAGACGCACATAGCACCCTCAACACACACTTACACAGACTATGGCACTCACAAACACAGTTGAACACAGTACCTACGTGGACCGCAACACCGGCAGCAGTGACTAAATGTCCCTTCATATCATCATACTATTACTCGCGGCTGTACTGTTCCAGTACTGTGTTCTATCGGTCTTTCAGCCTCGTGGTAACGCATGTCGGTATGTTACACATTCCATAGTTGGCGGTATCCTATTTATTTGTACCTCCAAGATGTTATGAATGTCATTGAACTATCTATTATATTTGCAGATATCGCTGAATCCATCTATATCACCATATATCACTCTATTGCCTTTTCTATCTGTATTATAAATATGCATATGTGTACATATATATACACATATATATATATATATATATATATATATATATATATATATATATATATATATATCTGGTGGGGAACATGACAGGCACACAGCACCACCATATGCTGTAAGGCTCATGTACTGTTCAGGTGTTGGCATTCTGTGTTCCACTAGCTGTTGTGTTTACAATGTTTGAGAGCTGCCTATGTAGGAGTCACACATTGGGCCACCTATACATTACAATTTACAGGTGGTCATGTTTGTGTGCCATCCATTTTACTGTGTGTGCAGGTGGAGCGGTGTCAGTCCGTAGGGGACTACACTGTCAGAGTATGTGCTATACGTTCCCTTTTTGCCAAGGCGTAGGCATATTGGGCATGCCTCCATCTGCCTACTGGGGCTGGCACAGTGTGTTCATGGTCTGAATCCCTCTGTGCCTGTAATGGCCTTGGCAATTTCGGTGGGCTATGAGGGCCTTCACCATTTTGTCCCTGCTGCAGCTGCTTCCGCAGGATCATATTATGTAGCATGGCACATACTATGACGATGTGGACACACATGCCTAGAGAGTACTGCAAGGCTTCACCAGATGTATCCAAGCACCGGAACCATGATTTCAGCATCCCAAACACACGCTCTATGATGATTCTGGTTTGTGGGTGTGCCTCATTATGACATTCTTGCATGGATGTGTGTGCATTTGTGATGGGAGTCATCATCCACGGCTCCAGTGCATAGCCAGCATCCCCCACAAGATGGCCATGTGGGATGTCCCCCTTGACAGATACCTGATACAGCTGTGAGGCATGCCAGATATGGGAGTCATGGCAGCTTCCAGGGCTGCCAGCACACACATCCATGATAATGCCCTGGGCATTGTACATGACCTGGCAGTTGATGGAGTGGACTCCCTTGTGGTTTCTGTAGCACCTACCATGCTCACTGGGTGGTGACTTGATTTGTATGTGCGTGCAGTCTTTCGCACCCAGTACCTCCGGGTAGTGTGCCACACGGTGGAAGTGGCGTATATTGCTGGCCAACTCCTCCTGAGTTCGGGGGAAGAATATCTGCTCATTGGCATGTGGTAACATGGCATCCAGGAACTGGTGTAGTACCCTGGATGCTGATGCCTGTGAGATACCCATTATATCTCCAGTTGGCCTTTGAAAGGTACCTGTGGCCAGTATTCGCAGGCTTACACATACCTTTGTGTCCACTGGGATGGGTTCCCCTCTGTTGTTTCTGGTTCTCAGGCGTGGCCGGCACAGCTCCACTATTTGCTGTAAGATGTCCCTGTCCACCCTGTACCACTCTACTATCTCCATGTCATGTAGCCCCTGGTTGGTTACCCTTGGTATGAACACTCTCCTTCTCCTCCAAGGCCTGCGGTGGTTGTCGGCATCATCCTCCACAACACTGTCAGTCTCTAACACATGCTGATGAATCACAGCTATGGCAGCTCCCAACATGTACATTTTAAAAGTTCCCCGTGTGTTTACACCTGTGGTGCAGTGTTTGGGAATACACAGGTGTGTGTTGGGTGCTTTCACACTTTATACTATTGTGCTGTGAACACCGATGATGTCATAGGGTGTGCATGTGCGATCGTAGCTACAGGGTATCTTACGTGTTTTACTGCCGGAACTACTATTGTGGTGCCTTTGGTGTTGAATTACATTTGCCTGCCATGGATTACCTCTTGACCTTCCCTTTACATTTCTGCATGTTGCACCTACCATTTTCTGGCGTGCATCCTGCAGCCTACTTTCATTTGTACTTTCCTGGACCTGGCGTATCTTGCGTTATGTGTGCTACTGCCGGTATGCTGTCGGTTTACTTTGCTCTGCTGTGTCAGGTCACCTATCTTTGCAATCCAATACCTCCCCTCTTTTCTTTGCATTCCAATGCCGCCCCTATCCTGTTTTGCATGCAGCTGCTGTCGATTGGCCATCGTGGGTTGATTGGTGTTGATTGCTCATTAGTACTCCAATTACCCTACTTCCGCATTTCCTCCTTTTCTTCCTCTGACATTCCTGTTTGTGCTATTGTTTGCGATGCGTGCATCCGATTACTGGTTTTCGGGCACGTTTTCATCCCCGTACACATGCGCTTTTGGTCACCATGTGTGCTCTCAGCTAAACAATTCTATACCTTCCTCCCCACCCCTGTCCTGCAGCTTTGCTTCGCAACAGACAGGCCAGATTTGCATTGCTCCAATGTGCTTACTGCTACGGTGGCACACCCCTCTGCTGATGTCATGTATCTCCTCTGAGCCACTCCTCGGTGTTACACTGCTGCGCCGTATGGTACAACCTTCATCCGGCGGGACATTTGCGATTCAGTATTATCTGCCTCATTTGCATGGCATTGACTACTAATTCATAGTTACCATGCTGAACACTATCGCAGGCCCTTAGCAACCCTTGCACCTTGGTTGTGGTGTTCCATGCCTATCATTGTGTATTATGCTGTAAACCTGATTTCTATTACGTTGCGATTTTATGACATTTTTATATTATTTCTTTATGTTACAGCTTCCGCACACATGCCCTGTGGTTGTGCTGTGCGTTACTGTGGACATGACATTAAATGTTGTTATTTACGTGTTGTGCATCTTTTCTTATGCCATTGGCTGTGTATTTCGCCATTGGCATATGTTAACGTTGTGATACCTGGTTCTGGCCCTCTTCCATATCTCCGATGTTCTGTTTGGGAAAATGTAAACCGTGTTTTTTGGTTTACATTTCCGTGAGCTTACACTACGCCTGCATCACTTCATGAATCACTATATGCCTTCATTTGCATGGTGCGACACTGCACATGGGGTGATTAGCATACCTAAGCTGGGGGCTGCGCATTTCTGGCATACGCCGGTAGTGCACGTGGAATTGGATCGTACCTGAATTGCTCGATGGCCATATTTGACGTTATACCACCTATGCTATGCCTGTGCCTGGTGCAAGCTTCATGAATCCCGGGGAGGAACTTGACAATTATGGATCTGGATATAGGTGGTTTCTTTTTTAATGATGAAGTTGAAAGGGACCTATGTGCTATCTCAATGCCAAAGGAGAGAGCTTCTGGCAGGTTGAAAGCTTTAGGTAACCAACTGTTTAAAAAATGTTTCATAAAGGAGGTGTGTAGGATTGAACAATAAATGTACAGACGGGTAAATGAGCATCAGTGGCAAGGAGATTTTCCGGATATACAATTTTATGGATAAAAAGGAAACAGCCCCAGTGAAAAGTAGATAAGAGTGGAATGAAAATATTCTGTAGTAATTTCTGATTAACCTGCAATGTCTATAGTATTTTTATGGAAACTGGCAAATTCTGAGAGTCGCCATAATTTATATCCATAATTTATATGTTCGCTGAGTAGTTTATGGATACTCTCTGATGTTAGTAATATAGTAATAGTTGTTAATACAGTCAGTCTTATAGAAACAACATGAGGATGTGATGTGTAGCCATGACTGCATAACAGTTCATTTTAATATGAATGACTATTTTTATTTTTTTCTGTATAACTCCCATTATGTGTATTGTATACCATATAATGATAGTGGGCCAGATTCAGGAAGGCTTACACGGAGTTCAAGAGTAGTGTAAGCCTCCGTGTAAGCCTCCTGATTCAGCAACAGCCCAAATCTCCGTGTAAGAGACAGCTAACATGTCTCTTACACGGAGTGGGCGTGGAAATGCTCAATACCTCATTTGCAGCTCCAAGATATGCAAATGAGGTATGTGAGCGATCCACGAAGCCCAAACCAGTCCGTGTAACGGACGTGTTAGCTGCAGAAATGTACTCAGCTGACAACTGAGTACATTTCTGCAAAATTAAAAACGGAGCTATGTCAGCTCCAAATAAAGGGTGCATTTGTTAAGCATGCCAATGGGCAAATATGTGGCCATTGGCATGAAAAGTGTTGCAAAAAGTTATATAACTTTTTTTTTCACGGGATTTATGTGTTTAACTGAAGCACACCACGCAAACGGGTGCGCTACCTAAAACTGAAAACCGAAGCTTATAAGCCCAAAATTGTGGGATTTATGTATTACATGAAATGTCAATGGAGGACTTGCAGAGCAAAACAATATGGCCTCCGCTTAGTGGTTGTCAAGGGGAAGCTCCGTAAGATATGTAACTAAGCATTACTAGGCAATCCTATGTAAATGAGGCTTACAATACTGAATCACACTGCCACATAAGTAATGAGCACTTTCTGAGTCGTGTAAGAGTTAGAGAAGGGGGAGGAACAGAGTAAGAGGTAGGTGACATCATGGGGAAAGGATAGAAAGAAATGTACCAGATTGGAGGGCAATGTAAGGTAAGAGATGACAGACAGACACCAGGGAGGGAGGTGTGTCCCAACAGAACACTGGGAATGTCAAGAAATTGAGGGCATACGCCAGCCCTACACTCTAGGTTTCTTGAAATACGTGCATGCGCCGCAGTGCGCGCGGCAAGGCAGGTTCAACATGTGGGAGCGTGTTGCAAACTGTTTACAACGGTTTGCGCGGGCGCACGGTGTAAGGCGGTGTGCTGCGTTTAGCATGAATCAGCCTAGCTAACACCGTGTAAGGATGTGTACGCTGCTTAAGTTACTGTGAGCGTGTTTAAGCCGGTGTGCACATTGCTCCCCTCAGGAAACAGAGAGGAAATAGGAAACAACCAAAATACAGGGAAACTGCCAGAAGATACTACTAAAGTTAATTGGTGGAAACAATTAGAAGCAGGCAATTACACAGGCAGACTAGAAGCCCAACCCAGCACTTAAAACACAACAAAGAGCAGTGCAGGCTGTTTCTCACAAGAGATACTGCCAGAAACTAAGCTATCAGAGTTGAAACCTGAAAAAGCTGAACTCAGAGCAGAAATGCTAGGGGCTGCCATAGCTGTTATAATCAGACATAGGCGAATTGCCGAGGGTGGTGATAATGCAGATGCTGACAGACAACCCAGAGTGAGGAGAAGGAGAAGAGTATACAGGCCTAGGGTCACCTACCATGGGTTACATGAGCTGGAGATAGTAGAGCGCTATAGAGTGGACAGAGAGCTCCTGCAGCAGATTGTTGAGCTGTGCAGGCCACGCCACACACAGAACCAACAGAGGGGAACCCATCCCAGTGGAAACCAAGGTATGTGTTGGCCTAAGAATACTAGCAACAGGTACCTTTCAGAGACCAACTGGCGATATGATGGGGATATCACAGGCATCAGCCTCCAGGGTACTGCACCAGTTCCTGGATGCCATGTCACCACATGTCAGTGATCATATATATGTCCCTAGTGACCGTGAGGTTGTGTCCAGCAATATGCGCCTCTTCCAGCAAATAGCGGATACCCTGAGGTGCTGGGTGCAATAGACTGCACGCACATACGCACGAAGGCACCAGCCGGTGAGCAGCGTAGAGTCTACATTAACCGCTAGGGATACCGCTCCATCAACTGCCAGGTCGTGTGCGATGCCCAGGGCATAATAATGAATGTGTGTGCTGGCTGCCCTGGGAGCTACCACGATTCCCACATCTGGCATCTGACGAGCTGTACCAATCATTTGCCAATGGGGACTTCCCACACGGACACCTAGTGGGGATGCTGGTTATGCACTCGAGCCGTGGCTGATGACACCCATCAGAAATGCACACACACCAACAGGAACGCCATAATGAGGCACACGCACAAACACGTAATATCATAGAGCGTGTGTTTGGGCTGCTCAAGTCACGGTTCCGTGTCTGGACACGCCTGGTGGAGCTTTGCAGTACACACCAACTACATGTACCCAAATGATCATGATATGTGCTATGCTACATAATATGATCCTGGAAACAGCTGCAGCAGGACCAGCACAGGGCTGGGCCAAACATCCCCACCATTGCCAAGGCCACCACAGGCAGGGGGTGACTTGGAGGAGGAACAACCTGACCTTGTCCCAGTAGGCAGAAGGAGGCGTGCCCAGTATGCCCTGGCCTTGGCAAAGAGGCAACGATAGCACATATGCTTGGTCAGTAGGAACACTGGGACCGATACCCACTCTGACTCACTCATACAGTAACAGGGATGCCTAACATGACACAACCTGCTTCCAAATGTACAGGGAGTGTAGTATGTGCATCCGACAGAGGCAGCCCTGCAGCACCACCCGAGGCATGAATGCCATGTGTTAAGTAATGTAATACCATGTATCATATGCACACCTGAGGACCATGACTAACATCCACCCTCACCAATCATAAACCACAAAACACAAACCCACCTCATAGCTATCACAAGGGATAGGAACCTAGATGTAATGCTACCCAATGCCAAAGGTATAAACAGCAAGATGTGTGCAGTGTAAATGCACACAGTATAGGGAATGCACATATCAGTGCTGTAATAGAAAACAGGGTCAAAGCGCACATCAGCACCCTGACACTACCAGGGTCACACCTCATACAGTGATGTACATGTGCAAAAACATGGAACAAGATACAAAATGAGGGTGACTACCAATAAATGGCATGGATAACCACACACCCCTGTTGTTACCACAACAAGAAGCAACATGCATTAGCCATGGTCAAACACCAATGGCTAAAACTGACTACTACTATATAGCTTGCTGCAGACCACTGTCCTAATAGCAGCAACTGCCCCAGGCCTATGTTCACAGGTTCACAGGTTCATACTAGGCTATCTGCCCTAGGGCATTTATAAGCCCAGACCAGAGTTCCGTGGAGTCTGCCGCACCTTCACTCTGACGGATAATTTGCCCATTATATTGCTGTGCCTCTGACAAGCAGTGATACTGAGGTTATCCCTGGGGCATACCTGCAATCTCCCATCCATTGATTAAGATCTCACTTGAACAAAGCCAGTGAGGTACTCAGCCTCACATGTACCAGGATGTTGTTCCACAGCATAGGGACTCTCTGGTTGAAGAATCTGTCCCTCCAGCACATCCTATTAATATCTGTGTTGAGGTTTAAATCTCCTGCCACTGTAGTTCTGATGGATGTAGAGGTCTTGAGGTGAAGCGTGTACATTAACTCAGGTTTGAGCATGGCCTTGGATGTCAGGCACAGGTCACCTCTGAGCAGACGGTAAGTCACGGAATCAAGCTGGAATTCCTCCAGTCGGGCAGCATAAGAAATATGTTTGAGACCCTTTCTCCTCCTGTCGAGGAATTTGTGGGCCCATCCAATTGCCATAGGTGTCGGGTCATATACATGCTGAATGGGGCATTGCACTCAATCAATGGTCCGATGAGTGAAGAGTACAGGGGAACAATGACCTCCTGGATCTAGATGTGAATCCCTGCATGATGAGGTGGGCAATGTAGAAGTTCTACCTAACTACCCTGGCAACGTGAGTGTCAAACAAAAGGTTACTCTCAACCTGGGTGCCCAGGTCCCTGATAACCTCCTGTGTGCTTAGAGGATTGCCACCTACATGGGAACTAGTGGTAACCTTGTTCTTCCCAAAGGGTATGGCTATGCATTGTTTAGTGTGTAATGTAAGGCCATGGCTCTGGCACCAGTTATCCGTGTCTATGACACCCTTCTGAAGGATGTCTGTGTCAGATGGGTGTCCAACTATGGTTCCCAGTCTGCAGTCATCTTCAAACTTTGTCAGCCATAATCCTGCTGTGTTTGCTTGTACTTCTGAAAAGTAGATGCTGAGCAATAGTGGGCCCAGGACTGAGCCCTGTGGGACACCACTTGTGACAGTTGTGGAGTGTGACATGGCACCAGCAAGTCTGAACCTGTCTGTTCTGTCACGTAGCTGGTTTGCAACCCATCTTGTGATGTATGGGTTCACATTTAAGCTGGTGATGTTTTCAATGATACCCGAGTGGGGTATTGTGTTGAAAGCCTTTGCCAGGTCAAGGTAGGCTGTGTGGAGTGCCTTGCCCTTGTCAATGGCCTTGGTGTCTGTTATGAAACAGTCAACCAAGTTTAAAAGGCATGATCTGCCCTCAACAAAGCCTAACTGGGTTGGATCTAATGTCTGCAAGTCCCCTATGTCCTCATCTATGACTTCCATTATGATCTTCTCCATAGCTTAGCAGACCCTGCTTGTCAAGCTGATGGGATGGTAGTTTCCGTGGTCGGTGGGGCACCCCATGTGAAGTGGGTCCACCATTGACATATGCCACTCCTTGGGAACATATCCTGAGTTGAGGCTAAGATCATACAGCTGCCCTGACTGCGGGTTTAATTCTTGAGTGAGTTCATGGAGCACAAAACCAGGGACACCATCTGGTCCCATGGATGCTGCGTCCTTTCCCTTGGATAGAGCAGTTCCCACCTGAGCATTTGAGATGTTTGGGGGGCTACAATCCTCTTCATACATATCTCCAGTTGTGGTGGAGGGGTGGGTGGAGAAATCTGCACTGAACCTGTCAGCCAGTATGTTGGCAATGTCTGTAGGTTCAGTGATATTTACAGCATTCTGAGCCTATTCTGAGCATATCTGGGAGTTTCCTCCCAGGTGTGTAACGATCTATAAAAGGCCTCATTGTTGTCCCGTGAGCCCTTAGTGGGTTTACTCCCAATATTCGCCTTTGGATGATTTCATGGGGAACTCAGTGTTTCACCTATATTGAGCAGGGTGTCTACCCTTCCACGGATACCGCCTATCTTGTAGTACCTCCTTCCTTGTGTTGTAGTGCTTGTTTATGGCTGAGGTCCACCACACTGGACGCTTGCCTCTGGTACAACGAGTCTGTGTTTTGTTTGGGATTGCCTCATCCATGCAGTCTTGAAGGTGCTGGTAGAAGGCAGTTGTAAGTGATACAGTGGCTTGGGTAATGGTGTCTGCTGGCTTGGGGCTTTGAAAGAGACCACAACAGTCATTAGAAGTGTGTAGTCGGCTTCTGAGAGGTTCTGCACTGTGGTCTTTTCTATCTGGGGTGGAGGTGGGATGTGGACTTCCACTGAGAGTAGGTCATGATCTGATCTCACCAATGATGGGTATACCTCTGGTGTTGAACATTGTGAGCCCATGTTTGTGATGATGAGATCTACTATGTTGTCTCCTCTTGTGGGGATGGTGACTAGTTCTTCCATGGCATGTGAGTGTATGAACTCTAGGAACCTGTGGGCTAGAGTGTTGTGGCTGTAGTACTGATCCCAGTCTATATTTGGATAGTTGGGATCACCCAGTGTGATGGTGTTTGCAGGTACATGTATCCCCGCCACTGTTTTCATGAAAGCTCTGTGAGGTACCTGAGTTTCAGAGGATGGCCTGTAACATGCTACAAACTTCAGAGCAGTCTTGCCTATGGTTAATTGCACCCGGATGGTGTACAATGCATCGTGTGTTGCCACCAACCATGAGGTGAGGGTGTCCCTGATGAATATTGCTATTGCCACCCCTCATAGTGGTAATATGTGTACTGCATAGATACGAAATATTGTGCCTCTGACTTAGTAGTGACACATTATGACCACCTTACATAATTGAATAATGTGACTATGCCTCTGTCCAGTCTGTGCCCCTGTCCACATGCAGCTGTCCAGATGTCTCTTGAAGAGAGTCAGTGAGGTACTCTGTCTAACATGAACTGGGATACTCTGCTAGAGTGTGAGATGCCTCTGAGTTATGACTCTGTCCCTTCAGCATGTCCTATACATGTATGTGCTGAGGTTCAAATCTTTAGCTCCCATGTTTCTGGTGGATGTGGATTGCTTGCAGTGGAGCATGTCTACCAAATCCTGATCGGACATGGTCTTGTATGTCAGGCATAGGTCACCTGTACGTATGTGGTATGACACTGAAAAAGCTTGTTTTAGTTATTCTGGAAGTATATGACATGTGTTGTAGATCCCTGATCGTCATGGTAAGGTACTTGTGGGGTCTCTCCAGCTGCTGCAAGTGCTGGTTGAGGTACATACCAAATGGGGCGTTGTATTCAAGCATGGGCCTGATAAGGAGAAGTATAGTGGTACAATGACCTCCTATGGTCTGGATGGAATACCCTCCATGATAAGGTGGCCAAGATAGAAAGTCTGTCAAACAACTTTGGCAACATGGGTGTCAAATGAGATGTCACTATCTACATGTGTCCCCAGCTGTCTGATTTGTTTCCTGTACTCATTGGGTTGCTGTCTATGTACAGATCTGTGGGTACTGTGTTCCTCCCAAAGGGATGGCTACACATCAGTCGCAGTCAGTTTTAGGCCATGAGTCCAGCACCAGCTATCTGTCAGTGTGACGGCAGTCTGTAGGATGTGTGTGCTGGCTGATGTATTCACTATGGTGCCCAGGTTGCAGTCATCTGTAAACTTTGTCGGCCACAACCCTCCTATGTTTGCTTTCACATCTGAAAAGTAAATACCAAATAAGAGAGGTCCCAGGACACAACCTTGTGGGACACCACTTGTGACTGGCTTCGAACCTGACAAGGCACCTGCAATGTTGACATTATGGGTTCTGTTTCTGAGCCATTTTGCAACCTATGCTGTGACATATGGTGTTATATCTCAGCTGTTGAGCTTGTCTATGATGCCTGAGTGGGGTATTGTGTCAAAGGCCTTAGCCAAGCGCAGGTAGGTTGTGTGGACTGTGTAGCCCTCATCAACGGCTCTACTGACAGTTTCAAAGTAGTCAACTTGGTGCAAAACGCAGGATCTGCACTGTACAAAGCTGAATTGGGTGTGATCAAGGGTCTGTAGGACACCAATGTCTCTGTGTGGAAGCTCCATAATGACCCTTCACAAAGCTTTGCAGACAAGGCTGTTTAAGCTTCTGTGGTGGTAGCTGCCAGGGTCTGTGGAGGCATCTCCTTTGTGGAGTGGGACCACTGTTGCCGGACGCCAGTGTTCAGGTACAGATCCTGTAGCAAGGCTAAGGTTAAATAGGATCTGCATATACAGGTTTATCTCCATCTGTAGTTCACATAGCATGCAACTGGGGATACCATCAGGTCCCATTGATGCTGTGTACTGCCTTTGCTGACTGCGGCTCACATGGACATCCAGGATGACAGTGAGGTTACATACAGCTGTGATAACTATCATGTCTTGGGGTGAGGGAGGGGTACATTGCACTGAACTGGTCTGCCAGGGTGTCAGTAATATCTGTCAGGTCCCTGGGATATAAGTTGTTGTGTACCAAATCTGAGCATATATGAGGGTTCCCACCCAGGCCAGACATAACTGAAGAAAGCAGTGTGGTTACCTTCATCGCCTGTGGTGATTTATGTCCCCAAGTTGAACTTGGGTGTCTTTATGTGAGAATGTAGCTTTCTACTACTGCTGATCACAGCTGCCTTACATTCTGGAGATGTAGCTCTGTCTTGCATTAGTATCCTTCATCTGTTATACAGTTTGTTTATGGCTGGGGTCCACCAGACAGGCCACTTTCCCTTGGTGGTGAAGGTGTCATTCTCATTTGTGATTGCATGGTCCATGCTTACTCGGAGATGTCCGTAGAAAGTGTCTGTGCAGGAGTCACCATTGTGTGTTGTGGTTTCCACTGGCCCAGTGGGCTTAATGGATACCATCTCAGTCCGAAGAAGTGTGAAGTCAGCTTCTGAGCTGTTTGTCACTATACCCCTGGTATCATACTAGCACTGACACAGGTGTAAACAATTCCCCAGAATCCATCAAACAAAATGGACATGCAGGCTTACAGATGCCCTAGGGGTAGCCTAGTATGAACCCATTATGATACAGATTGTACAGGACACTACAGATAACCCCAAGGCTGTTGCAAATGATGGTAGTAAGCATGTTGTTGATTCCTGGATATGCTCCGGTTCACACATATATGACAAACAACATACCAGACACACACAGGTGTGGCCAACATACATCCTGACATGTGCAGTCCAAACCCCCATAATGCCAAATACCTTCCCAGCAGACTGCCGCCTCCCTGACATTATGTCACCCTTACCACAGGGTAATGCACTCCAAAGAGCAGTGTACAACAACAGTGGGTGTTCTCAACAAAGGTGTCTCCTGAATGGATAGGAAAACAACCACCACAGAATCATGAGAGTTTTGGTCTGCACAGCTATGGAAAGGACCAGCATGTACCACAGACATAATGATATTGTGGATCTATTGACACCCGACCCTACCCAGTGTGGGTTTACAAAGTGCAGACCCCACCCCTAAACATGTGTGACTCAGTTGAAACAGTACTTGAAGTCAGTGATGAGGGCAATGTGGTCCACACAGTGTAGCCGGACCTTGCAAAGCCTTCTGTACAATACCCTATGTGTTCCGTGATAGATTTGCTCACCAGCTGATATATACACCCCAATGTCATGGGAGGGTTTGCAAACCAGACCAACGACAGAACTGACATGGTCAGACATGCAGCAGCCATGTCAGACTACAAACCACATATAACAGGCATCCCACAAAGCTTGGTCCTGGGACCTTCACCATCTGGTATATATGCCCCATAGGTACAGGCCAACAAGTAAGGACTGTGCTGGAACATGTTTGTAGAGGACAACAAGCCGCCTGACATATCTGATACACCAGCTGACACAAGCATCCCATAAAAGGGCCACATAGAAACAGACAGCTGGTGCCATAGCCATGTCAGCATGTTAAATGGTGAAAACAGTATAGTCAGCCTCTGTGGATAATCCAGTAAGTGACCACCAATTCCCACATAGGTGTCGACCCATGACATTCCTAACATGTAATGCCAGAATGGGGACACAAGGTGATAGATATCCTGCATTGGACAAAAATGTGGCTGTAGGGTTAACAGCAACAATCCATATACCAACCTAATCATGAGGGTTATGACATCTAGCTAAGGGGAGGTCATTGTGGTTTTGCAGTTATCTTTCAGCAGCATTACAAATGACCACAACAGCGCCTGTGTGGTGTACCTCAGCAGATAGATTCAGCAACTGTAAAGTCCACAACAGTACCTCACCAGGAGTATCAAAGAGCTGGAACACATGTAATGTGTCGCCTGATTAAACAGAATGCAGTTACACACACTGCCATGTTGGCCACCCAGACACAAGCTGTGCCTGATGTAGAAAGCCATGTCCAAGCTGTCAGCAATGCACATGCCGTACCTTGTACAATGTGAATGGCAGGAGATATGCACATGAGGGACCTGAACCCCAGCACTGACATATATAGGACAGGCTGTACTGCATTATCCAAAACACAGAGGCCACCCCACACATGAGTAAACTAACACTACAGGTTGTCCATAAAGACACTGGTTGAGTCCCCTCAACAGGAATCCTAATGAGTGGATGGGAGATGGGAGGTTTACCCTGGGTATCAATGTTATGTCACAGGTAGACAGAGGCACAGTATACTAAACAAGACATATGACATGTCAAACAACGCCACAATGTGTTGATGGACAAACACATTCTCCGACTAGCATTAGGTCAAGATACCTCTTGAACACAGCCAGCAAGGTGCTCTGCCTCAAATGGACCAGGATTGTATTCCACAGCATAGGAGTCTCCGAATGATAACTCCATCCCTACAACATGTCCAACATACATCCCTGCTAAGGTGTCAGTCACCTGCACTAGTGGTTCAGGTGGATCTTCTGAGTCTGAGGTGGAGCATGTCCATTAATCTCTGTTTGGACATGGCCTCGCATGTCAGGCACATGTCACCTCTAAGCAGACGGTATGTGAGTGAATAGAGTGTGAGTGTCTTCAATCTGGCAGCATGTGACAGCTGTTGTGGTTCCTTGATCCTTTAGGTGGGGACAGTCAGGGTGTCTCCAATTGCTGCAGATGTTGGGTGAGATACAGCCAGAATAGGGCATTTGACTTGATCACCGGTCTGATAACTGAAGAGTACAGGGAACAATGACCCACTAGATCTGATGTGAATCCCATCCTTATCAGGTGGGCAATGTAGAAGGTCTTCCTAGCCACTTTAGCAATGTGAGTCTGAGAAGAATGGCGACTGTCAACCTGGGTCCCCAGGTCCGTGATAACCTCCTCTGTGCTTAGAGGATTGCCACCAATATGGTAGCTTGGGGTCACCTTGCTTTTCCTGAAGGGTATGTCTACACATGTTGTGCACTCTGACTTCAGGCCATGGCCCTGGCACCAGCTATCAGTTACTGTGAGTCCCTTCTGAAGGATATCTGTGTGTGATGCACTGTCCACTATGGTGCCCAGTGTGCACTCATCTGCTAACATTGTCATCCAAAGTCCTCCCATGTTGGCCTGTTCTCATGGGAAGTACATGACAAACAATGGTGGCCAAGGACTGAGCCCTGTGTGACACCACCTGTGACCAGCCTGAAGTCTAACATAGTGCCAGCAACTCTAACCCTGTGGGTCCCGTCCTAAGCCAGTTTGCAACCCATCTTGTGACATATGGGTTTACATTTCAGTTGTGAGGTCTTTCCACAATACCTGAGTGGGGTATTGTGTTGAAAGTGTTAGCAAGAACAAGGTAGGTTGTATGGACTGCCTTTCCCCAACAATGGCCTAAGTGACCAATTTGAAGATGTCAACCCAGTACAAAAGGCATGATCTGCCCCTGACCAAGCCAAAATGGGATGGGTACAATGTCTGCATGTCCCCTATATCATTGTTTATGAGCTCAATTATGATCCTCTCCATAGATTTGCAGACTACACTTGTTAAGCTTATGGGGCAGCAATTAACAGGGTCTGTAGAGGCACTGCCTTTGTGCAGATGTGCACAACTGGACCTTAACCAGCCTGTTGTGCACACTATGGAAATGTAAATCAGTGATAGGACTGAAGCCCAGGATACTGACCACCACAGTGAAAGTACTGAAACACTACACTAGACAGTGCTACAGTGTTAGGTCAGTATGAACGGATGTTGACAATTGTGTGCAAAGTATCCCATGCAAAACCTGCAGGCACAGTATACTCCCAGTTTTGTTCACACAAAAAGCATTCGAACAGTAACTACACAACATGGCACAGAACACACAACCATAAACTGGAGGTATTTGTTGAAGGTCACACTCATCCACAAATGTGATGGGCTGCAGAGTTCAACATATGTAAAGCCCACACTGGGCATGCTCACACACTTAGATAAATGAGACATCTTTCACACAACATGCCACAGGAAGGCTGAACTGGGCATGCTCACACACTTGGTCCAAATGTTACCCCTAGCAAATGTGAAAACACACCAGAGGATGGTCGTCCCCCTTTCTAGACACTGATCATGTAAGCACCCTATAAGTATATTGGAGAAAAGGATTCTCAGTAATCCGAATAGCGCCCGCTAATGCGTCCGCCTCTAGTGTCATAACATAGTTAGGTAGGGTTTGAATCCAGCAGGTGGCAAGTGTGTGTGAAGGGGGTAAGTGTGTGTGTAAGTGTGTATGAAAGAAACATCCCTTTTGGCAACTGGGAAAACACACCACAGGATGATCATTCCACTTTCTAGACTCTGATGATGTCAGCACCCTATAAGTATATTGGAGCAAAGGATTCTCCCAGTAATCCGAATAGCGCGCCGTGCTAATGCGACCATCTCTAGTGTCATAACATAGTTAGGTAGGGGTTTGAATCCAGCAGGTGGCAAGTGTGTGTGAAGGGGGGTAAGTGTGTATGAAAGAAACATCCCTTTTGGCAACTGGGAAAACACACCACAGGATGATCATTCCACTTTCTAGACTCTGATGATGTCAGCACCCTATAAGTATATTGGAGCAAAGGATTCTCCCAGTAATCCGAATAGCGCGCTGTGCTAATGCGTCCATCTCTAGTGTCATAACATAGTTAGGTAGGGGTTTGAATCCAGCAGGTGGCAAGTGTGTGTGAAGGGGGTAAGTGTGTATGAAAGAAACATCCCTTTTGGCAACTGGGAAAACACACCACAGGATGATCATTCCACTTTCTAGACTCTGATGATGTCAGCACCCTATAAGTATATTGGAGCAAAGGATTCTCCCAGTAATCCGAATAGCGCCTGGGCTAATGCGCCCATCTCTAGTGGCATAACATAGTTAGGGAGGGGTTTGAATTCAGCAGGTGGCAAGTGTGTGTGAAGGGGGTAAGTGTGTATGAAAGAAACATCCCTTTGGCAACTGGGAAAACACACCACAGGATGATCATTCCACTTTCTAAACTCTGATGATGTCAGCACCCTATAGTATATCAGGGAAAGGACTTTCCCAGTAATCCGAATAGCGCTGCGCTAATGCGCCCATCTCTAGTGTCTTAACATAGTTAGGTAGGGTTTGAATCCAGATGACAAGTGTGTGTGAAGGGGTAAGTGTGTGGGTATGAAAGAAACATCCCTTTGGCAACTGGGAAAACACACCACAGGATGATCATTCCACTTTCTAAACTCTGATGATGTCAGCACCCTATAGTATATCAGGGGAAAGGACTTTCCCAGTAATGCGAATAGCGCTGTGCTAATGTCCGCTTCTAGTGTCTTAACATAGTTAGGTAGGGGTTTGAATCCAGCAGATGACAAGTGTGTGTAAGGGGTAAGTGTGTGGGTATGAAAGAAACATCCCTTTTGGCAACTGGGAAAACACACCACAGGATGATCATTCCACTTTCTAAACTCTGATGATGTCAGCACTTATAAGTATATCAGGGAAAGGACTTTCCCAGTAATGCGAATAGCGCTGTGCTAATGCGTCCGCCTCTAGTGTCCTAACATAGTTAGGTAGGGGTTTGAACCGCAGATGACAAGTGTGTGTAAAGGGGTAAGTGTGTGGGTATGAAAGAAACATCCCTTTGGCAACTGGGAAAACACACCACAGGATGATCATTCCACTTTCTAAACTCTGATGATGTCAGCACCCTATAGTATATCAGGGAAAGGACTTTCCCAGTAATGCGAATAGCGCTGTGCTAATGTCCGCCTCTAGTGTCTTAACATAGTTAGGTAGGGGTTTGAACCGCAGATGACAAGTGTGTGTGTAGGGGGTAAGTGTGTATGATTGATATATCCCTTTGGCAACTGGGAAAACACACTACAGGATGCACATACCCATTTCTAAACGATATCACAATTATGTATGGCTTTTGATTACAGACATGCCATGTGTGTTGTGCACACACAGAATGCCCATGTATGTGGGTTGTCCCTCACAATAATGCATGACATTGATTACACCGGTTATGGCAATGAACACATGATGTATGTGTGCCAAATACACATATGTACCTGTGACTTTCAATAGTTACCATGTGTGATGCCTGCCACATGTGAATACATGGTATTTGCACAGGGTAACATTATGACCGTGGTCTTCTGTGCAGATGCTGCATGTGGGATGTGTATATACAGTGTGAGATGTAGATGCTATCAGCCTAGTAGTGAGGGATGCACACCTGGTCTGGGGCATAAGGTCTACATGTTGTTAATGTACAGGAGCTGCATGTTTTCACCTGTTGTGGGAGTGGTAAGACAGTATTCCATAGCAATGCAGTGACTGCATGCTAAGAACCATTCAGCTAGGGTGTTGTAGATACACTTATTCATTAGCATTCAGTAATTTGTCGGAATCCCTGGTGAGGGTCTGATGCCAACCAAGGTCAGGGGTCTACCAGCCTGTGTCACTTGCTCAGTGATCCCTTCCATGTTCCCTATCACGCATCCCAGTGAGCGACATCCCACATCAGCTGTGGTGGCATGGACAATGACTGAGTCATATGTGTCCATGCATCTGACTGACTTGTATGTTGTTGTTACAGTTTGGCCATGTGTTTCCATCTCATACATGTGATGTACATCAATGGGTAGGGATAGGGTTGACTGTGTACATGTGGCAGCTGTGACATTACTACATGACACACATATTCCACAACTGTACCATAGAGGTGACTGACAACTGACCTTTGCACATGCTACCAGAGTATTGAGATTACATTGGTGATTGACAGCACATAGGGCCAATGGTGAAAAAGAGACATAGGTCCATAGGTTCGCACAGGATATCTGCCCAGGGCATGTATCCACCTAGCCAGAATGTGCGCCTTTCAACATGCATTGTGAATCTCTCTTGCTATGTACCTTTCCAAGGTTAGTATACTGTGCCTCTTTCTCACAGTGACACATAAGTGATACCCAGGGTAACCCTACAATGTCACATCCAGTCATTAATATCGCTCTTGAGGATAGTCACTGAGTCAGTCCGCCTAACCTCTATTGGGATAATAATCAGGAATGAAGGGTGCCTCTGAGTTGTGAATGTGCCCTCCACCATGTCCTATGTATATCACTCCTGAAGTTCATGTATTTCCAGCGTGTATCCTGGTGGGATCTGGATATTCTGAGATGCAGCATGGCCATTACGTGAGGGTATGACCTGGCCTTCTATGTAAGGCACAGATTGCCTATGAAGAGGCAGTATGTCACTGAGTAGAGCTGCTGCTACTTTAACCAGTCAGTATGTGGCATCTGTTTGAGCACTTTGATCACCTTGTCGAGGTACATATGTGGTAGCCCCAGTTGCTGCAGGTGTCTGGTAAGGTGCATGCCGACAGGTTCATCATAGTCAATTATGGGCATGATGAGGGATGAGTAAAGGCACAATGTCCTCCCCTGGCCTACATGTGGATCCCATGATGATGTGGCCCATATCACATGCTTACCTAACCACTTTGTCCATGTTGTTGTCAAATGGTAGGATGCTATCAACCCATGCACCCCAAGGTCCATAATTCCTAGGTCTGCACTTACTGGATTAACACATATGTGGTACATTGTGGTCATTTACTGTTTGACAAAGGGATGACTATACTCTTTCTGTCATTCATGTTGAGGCCATGGCTGTGGCACAAGTCGTGTGTTTGCAAGAGTCCCTTTGGAGGATGCGTGTGTTAGCTGTTGAGTTGATTATGGTGTTCGGTCTGCAGTCACCTGTGACGTGCTGAGCCACAGTACTTCCATGTTGGCCTGTACCTATGACAAATATATAATGAACATGACAGCCCCTAGGGCTTTGCCTTGTGGGACACCACTTGTACCAGGTTGGAGGCTGACATGGCTCCAGCAATTCTACCATGTGTGTTCTGCCCTTGAGCCACTGTGCAATACCCATAGTGACATAGGGGTTAATATGTACACTGGTGGGCTTCCCTAGAATGCACAAGTGGGGTATTGTATCCAAGGCTTATGCAAGGTCCAGGTAGGCTGTGTGGACCTCCTACCCCTTGACAGTGGCCTTGGTGACTGTTTCAAACAAAGCAAACAGGTTTGATAGGCAGGATTTGCCATTGACAAAGCCAAACTGTGTATGGTGACATGTCTGTAGGTCCACAATATCTAGATATGTGAGGTTCTTGATGATTCTTGCCATAGCTTTGCAGACAAAGCTAGTCAGACATATGGGGCTTAGTAGTGTCCAGGATCCGTGACGGCACCACCTGCATGTTGAGGGACCACTGTTGCTGTATGCCACTCTCTGGTCACATATCATGTATTAAGGCTGGGATTGAACAGTGGTGTTATGTCTGGGTGTAGCTCTTCTTGTGGTTCATGTAGGACACAGCCTGGGACACTGTCTGGTCCCATTGATGCAGTGTTTACTGCTTTGGGAAGGGCATCTCTTACCTGAGCATCTGTGATGTCAGGGGAAGCACTGTGATGCGAGACATATGTTCCCTTTGGTGTGGTGGGAGAGAAGGCAGCATTGAACCTGTCCACTAGGATGATGGCAATGTCTGTGTGTTTTATATTTTGTGTGACATATTGTATTACCTCTGAGCATATCTGGGTAGTACCACCCAGGTTACTAACATAACTACAGGCAGCCTTGTGATTATCCTCAGTGGCTTGTGGAATCCTCTCTCAAAGATGGCCTTAGACAATCATATGGGTGCCTGTAGTTGTCTTCCAATACTCATCAGTGGTGCCTTCACATTTTGGGAGGTTGTTGTATCATGTAGTGGCGCCATCCTTCTATTGTATAGTGTGTTTATGGCTGGTGTCCGTGCCCAGGACATCTGTCTTTGGAGAATTGGGTCATGCTTTCATATGTGGCTTCATGATCCATGCATTCCTGAATGTGTCCACAGAATGCCTCTATACAGGTATCTGCAGTCTGGTCCATAGTTTCAACAGGCCTTGGGCCTTTGAAGGCTTCCACATCATTTATGAGGGGTGTGCACTTGCTTGACATGAGCTGTTGACAGACGCCGCACTCCAGACAGAGCAAGGGAGGGTCACAGTCAGCTACCTGTTGGGACGCACCTCCCTGGACCACATGGAAAGAGACACAGAGGAGCTCTTACAGCACCCTCTCAAACTCAGGTCTCCCACACAGCCTTCATGCTGACACAGGAGAGTTTAGATTACTCTGCAAACACCATCATACTGGGTGATGCCAGCTACCCAAACATAGACTGTGTACATTACACAGGCCACAATACCCAAGCTCTAAGATTCCCATTGATCAGACATTCTTTGGCTATGGAACAGGTAACCAACCTTCCCACAAGAGGGGCAGATATACTAGAGCTGATCTTTACAAACATGAGTAAAAACTAATCACCACTGGGAGTATATCCCTCATTGTTGCAATCAAACCATATACTAATCACACTGGTGTTCTGGATCCCCCACATATGCAAACCTCCAACACAACGATGTGTGTGTGTGGGAAATGTCCCTATTAGCAACCGTGACAGTATCGTACAGGATGCAGATCCCCCTTTTGGAATAGTGATGATGTCAGGACTGTATAACTATATCACCTGTAGTAAAGTCCTCCAGTAATTTGCATAGCTCTGCTAATGTGTCTTTCTTCAGTGTCATAACGTACTTAGGTGGGGGTTTGAATCCTGCAAAGGGAATGTATGAGTGTGGTTTATGTGTGTGCACTATGCTGGGAGGGTTAACTGCCTTTTGCCAACTGGGAGAACACACTACAGGGTGCACATCCCTCCTCCTACACACAGATGATGTCAGCACCCTCTAAGTACAGCATTAGTATACGTTTCTCCAACTACTGCAAATAGCACACTCTGCTAATGTGTCTGTTTCTACTGTCATTGCACAGTTAGGTGTGGGTTTGAACCTTGCAAATGGAAAGTATGTGGTTTACTGTTGGTGGGGTTAGTGTGTGTGCACAATGATGGGGTGGGATGTGGCTTTTGCCACATGGGGCTATGCACTGCAGGGTGGTCATTACCCTTAACAAGCAGTGATGTTGATAGCACCCTATACAAACAAAACTACAAAACAGAAGGTGTTGGTACTGATAACACATGTAAGGTAACACTTGTTCAAGTAATGTCCACAAAACGGAGTAGGATAATAAAACATTTCTTTTATTCTATACAGACAACATGACTACAGACAACTAAGTGCCAGTACTCAGTATAGTGTTACATGCTACTTGAACATGCACATGTACCAATATACCTAGATAGTGTTCTGAAGCCTGAATGTGGCGAGTGTGTGGATGTGGGATGTGTCTGTGTGTGCATTTCCGTATGGGAAGCATGTTTGCTGTGGCAATCAGGGTACTACAGTACCTGATGCACATTACATCTTCCAACTGATGAGGTTGCCTGCACCCTGTGAGTACAGGTAGAGAAGGGGATGCCAGTAGTAAACAACATAGTGCACTTCTGAAATGTGTACCTGTCATGTATCAACAGCTACTCATGTAGGGTGATAAATAATGGGAATGGCAGGTGAGCGTGTGCATGTGTGTGGGTAGCAGGGTGTGTATAAATGCATGTGTGACAGAACAGATACATGTAGCTGAATCTACATAACAGCACAAGATGCACATTGCCATAGTCAATGTTAGCATGTGATGGTGTGCAGCAGGTACACTTTGTTAAGTAGTATGGGTGCAGATAACAATTGAGGACATTCATACAGTTACTGCAGCAGGACTGATGGGATATACACACATTTATACTGCAACACACAACAGTTACCAACATGTTACTACTTATACACATCTATGTAGTCACCCTGTGCATCAGCAACGTGTTTACCTTTACCTGCACCGATGTTGTAGTATGCAGGAGGTGGCACAGTGTCATCATATGCACAGGGTGTGGGTTAGATATGCCCAAGCCGCCGACTGGTAACACCAATTGACATGTGTGTGTATGTGTGTTTGTGAGGGGCAGCAGTACAGGGTGGACCGCTGTTGGTGCAGTGTGTGTGTGTATGTGTTTGCCCTAGGTGTTAGGTTTCTGCATGTGTGTAAGCACGCACACAGTCCCACATAATGGCTGCCATGTACAGGGTTTTGTGGACAGCCACAGACTGCACCTGTCAGGTCATCCAAATCAGTGTCTGTGGGCATGGACACGGTACCTGTGCCTGGCAGGGTGCTACGGGTCGTATCCGTACTAACCCAGACTGGGTTCTTTCAAAGAACGCAGGGGTGTGTGGACTGGACACAGTTCCCTGTTGGGACTGTTCAGAGCCACGTGCCCGTGGTCTCCTGGGGCGCCTGGATGACAGCACAGACCCAGCATTGCTGGGGCTGGTGCTGGCACTTGAGGCGCGCGAGTGGGCCCGTTGTCGTCCGCGGCCACTGCCAGCTGGTGCTCTTGCACCATTGTTATATTGTATAACCATTGCATATTGTATAACAATAGTAGGAGGCTACTGCAGCACAGGGCAGATTCACATGACGGGAAGGCATCTGTTGTCTGCAGTGTTAAGATGCTTCACATTCACCAAATGCACAGATATTGCCAACAATTTTGCAGACAGTTTAGGTGCAGGTACCCCCCCCCCCATTGTCCTACACACGTGTTATTAGTTATCCCAGATGACTGTAACCTCCCTATCCTCTCACATGTCCAGGTGAGAGCCACCCTCATCATTGCAGAACACATATCATCACTGTTACGGAATGGTATCCATGGATGTGTGCTACATTCACCCCTGGAGGACATAGCACCACAGGACAGACTGATATTAATCCATGGCCATACTACAGGATATGTACCTGAACAGTGCCATGCATACACAGTGGTCCCACACCAATGAGGAGGAACCTCTACTGACCCTGGGAACTACTGCATCATATGCACAACTGGCCTTGTGTTCTAAGCTATGGAAGTGTTAGTTATGGCCCACATGTACAACAATTTTACATATGTTTATATTTCATGACTATCTACACACAACCTATCTCATGGACATACCTATTGATAGTGAACTATGATACATTTGAGGTGTCACAGTATACACAGGATTAACCTGCTACTTTGCATTACCTGTGTTTGTGGCAGCTTTTGGTGAGTCAGTCGTGCTGCTTGTATTTTGCTGCTGTTGCTGCTGCTGCTGTTTTGCTGCTTGCTGTCAGTATATTTTGTTTTCTCTCTCTGTCTGTCTCTCTCTCTTTCTCATTCGGTTAGTGCAATGACTGTATTGCATGAGTGGAGTGTGGGTACTGAATACTTTTGTAGGTATCTGCATGGATCCATGTGATGGCCTCTGCACCAATTGTAAGGCAGCATTTGCTAATTGCAAGCAGCTGGGTGTGTACTAATTGCATGTCTCACTGTGATTTCAGGACACTGCTATAAAAGGGTATGTGAGATAGGCGTTGCCCTTTCAGATTGTAGGGCGTGGACCATGCTGGTATGCTGTTGACAGTGTTCTGTGAGTGTGAAGGTTAGTACATCTCCCATGCTTCATGCTGTGTTGTAGATTCAGGTTGCTGCATTTATCTTGCCTGTTCCCTGTAGTGAGTGTGTATGCATACTGACACCTACAACTATATGTCATATGTATTGCTATATGAATATATATATATATATATCTGTGTACATATACATACTTTCATATATGTACATTAGCTGACATTATTGGGTACAAGCTAACAATTAGCAGGGCTGTTTCCATTAACACTACTCTAGTATGGGAATCCAGTAATTGGGACTATAAAAGTCTGCCTGACATGCTTTGGGTAGTAGACATACTATATTGCCTTTATCTTCATTCCTACTATTACATGTTCCACTTATTTAGCACTATATTCCTGTATGAGAGTCATGGCTTAGTGGTAGGTCATACAGACTAGTGTTACAATGGTCTTGTGGTAGGGCCTACTAGTATGCTCATATTCTGCTTTTGGGTTGAGTATAGGGCCTATCAATCACAGTGCTAGAGGCACCTTTAAGCAGTTAAAGGGCTTAGTAGGTCTCACAGGAGCCAGGCTGTGTTGCAGATTCTGGTTGCTGCATATATCTTCACTGTTTCCTGTAGTGAGTGTGTATGGCTAGTGAGACCTACGATTATATTTCATATGTATTAATATATATTTATATATATGTATGTGTTGATATACATACCTTCACATATGTACATTACCTTACATTATTATGTACAAGCTAACAGGTAGCAGGGCTGGTTCTGCTCACACTGAACTAGTATGGGAATCCGGTAATTTGGCCATTAAAACTCTACCAAACATGCTTTGGATAGTACATCTCCTATATTGCCTTTATACTGATTCCTACTATTACATGTTATATTTATTTTAGCAGTGTGCTTTTCCACAGCAGGCATGGCTTAGTGGTAGGTCAAACAGACTAATGTTACCTAGGTCCTGGTTTCAAGACTGACAGTGGGAATTTTTTACTTTGCAAACTTTCAAACTGAGTACAGGACCTGTCAATCGAAGTGTTGAGGCCACCTGTAAGCAGTTAGAAGGGTAAGTAGGTCACACAGGGGTCAGGCTGTGTTGCAGATTCAGGTTGCAGCAATTATGTTAACTTTTTCCTGTAGTGAGTGTGTATGGCTAGTGAGACCTACGATTATATTTCATATGTATTAATATATATTTATATATATGTATGTGTAGATATACATACATTCACATATGTACATTACCTTACATTATTATGTACAAGCTAACAGGTAGCAGTGCTGTTTCTGCTCACACTGAACTAGTATGGGAATCCAGTAATTTGGCCATTAAAACTCTACCACACATGCTTTGGATAGTACATCTCCTATATTACCTTTATACTGATTCCTACTATTACATGTTATATTTATTTTAGCAGTTTGTTCTTGTAAAGCAGGCATGGCTTAGTGGTAGGTCATACGGACTAATGTTACCAAGGTCCTGGGTTCGAGACTGACAGTGGGAATTTATTTTTCTTAGCAAACTTTGGAACTGAGTACAGGACCTGTCAATCAAAGTGCCATAAAGGCACTTTTAAGCACTTTAAACCAGGTCTGCGCTGCTTGCGCTGAGCTCACGATGCGACTGGCGGTGAGCTCCGCTAACACAAGCGCACACCCGCGCTATTTTCTTTGAAAGAAAAGAAAAAGGGGTGACAGGAAAGTGGTGAAAGGGGTCACAAAGAGGGTAAGACAGTAGGGAAAGAAGCGTGGGATTTGCAGGAAGGGTGTAGGTAAGGCCCATAGATGCCCATGTCTTTTGCAGCAACAGCTGTATATTTCTATGTATTTTGGTGAGACATTTGAAACCTTCCACCTCTGAGAGAGGTGTCAGGACAACATTAATATTTGTTGTACAGCCAATTGTAATTAACAGTTTAGATGTCCAGCGGACATGTCTGCAACATGGACAGCTATGTATGGGGCGTAATTTTTTTTCTGGGACAGAGTGGCCTTTTTTTTTTTTTTACAGGTGAGAGTGGTATGACAGGTGACGGAAGTCGGTAAAGCTGGGGAGGTAGGTTGGGTAGGTTAACAGACAAGACAGACAAGACGCATACAGGGACGGTGTATGACACACGTGGGGGTTACACAATTGACGGGACGGAGGTTGGGATATCTGAGATGCACGAGCCCACAGATGGCAACAGTGGAACTGATATCCCCACCCATAGGCAGTTGCCACTGTTCCTTCACAGCCCAGGACGGGCTGTGCTGGGGCTGTGGCGGGCAACGGCCGGGCCGTTAGCTGTGCCACACGAGCCTCGAGCTGGCGAGGGGTCCAAGAACAGTGTCTTGGATCTCCCACGCACCACAGACCGGACACCGCTGGAGGGTGAGTGGACGAACCCTCCGCCACACTTGCAGAGGGGACGGGCCCCATCCCCTGCAGCGCTTCCACCAAGGTGGCACAGGGCCACCGGAGGGGGTCCGCCTGGGCACTAGTGCCAGGTGCAGTCACCAGCTGAGGTGGGAGAGGTGGGTCCGCTGGGACCTGCCTTCCCAAGCGCTCTAGGTTTGTGAGTAGTTATGTTAGTTTGGGTTAGTGGCATTTTATTCCATTCAGATTAGTTGTAACAGCATGCATTGGTATTCCCATCAAACAAACACCCAGATATGGACACCATTGAACAAGGGGCATATCAATATCACATGCATTATTTGAACAGCAAAACACAGTCAAACGACATGCAGGGTTGATTAATGGCAACAGGCCATCGATTTGCAGGTATGAACAGGGCACATGCACGAACAGACATGCATATATGTTTGGAACGGACAAATGTCCATGATTAATGAAATGTTCACATACCATTATTTAGTGGATGTTGTTATATGGAATTACAGGGTTGGGTGGGGATAGAAAGTGATGACACATTCATATGTTAAACATTAATTCACATTTATCATAGATACACAATTAAGTTGAGGCTGATGTTTCAAAATAATCTTTATTTGACTGTCATGCTACACCTGTTACACATACATCACTATCCTACTTATTTTGAATTTGATCAGATACATCATCCTGCTACACTTTGATGACAGGACAGGGGACAACTATGGCTGTTTAGTCTGTCAGATAATCATTCATTCTATCTGCAAATTGTTTACTGTTATCACCATATACAGATTTTGAGCTAGACATTCAGATTCAGACACACTGAAATCAGTTTGGGATGTTAATTTGTACTTCCCACATGCATTTAGTTCTGTGAAAACACACTGAGGCTTATATATTCAGGGGTTATTACTACTTTCTTTATTCATACATGAGCCTTTCTGTCACTCTCACACATTCTGCAACTTCACAGTTCAGGTTGGTACTTCTAGGCTTTGTTCACATATTAGACCTGTGGTGATTCAAACACTTTCCAACAGCCTCACTTCTGTCATGATTCAGCATTTCAATAGTGGATATATCTGACATGTGACTACCTCAGATTCTGAAGCTGTACTCTTGAGACTATACTGCAGGTTACAGTATATTTAATTAATGATGGGACATCTGTATTACAGCACTGTTTAATCCTATCAATTATATTTCCAGTTACACTTGCATACTGATGAACTTGTTGCAGCCATACCTGCAGACGTTCAATTCCTGCTTGCACATTATATTACTTTTAATCAATACACTGCACTGTTCTGATACATGGTACATAATAATATTTATTTACAAGTACTGGGTGGGGTTACTAACCTGCATGGTGGCGCAGCCGCACCAGCCTTCTGGCGTGCATCTCGACATTCACAGAGCGGACACCTGCAGCTGTAATACAAAGGGAATAATATTGGACTACACATCTCCATGGTATCAGCTGGTTGAAATCCTTACATACATGGGTAAAATGTGACTTACTCAGTAGTGGGGCGGTGGGCATTTGCCGGGCCTCCTGGATCCAATGGTTCAATTGGTCCTGCTTATGCCTCTTCAGGTCCGCATGGTGGTGACGGACCTGCTCACCAGTGCGTGGAATGCCAGTAGCACTGGTCAGCTCACGAGCCAACTGGTCCCACGCCTCAGCCCTATATACTCCCCATGAGACCTGGCCCTGCATGAGTTGGGCCTCGTGATTATGGACAAGGAGCCAGACCATGTATCTGGACTCCTCAACGCCCAACGCTGTGCTCGAAAGCAACGTCGCTCAGCTACGCCACTCATGCTGACTGCAAGGCTGTTCTACAATCAGGTAGGCTGTGTATTGCCGCCTATGGGGCTTATATATGCCGCTTTTCCCGCACATTTCTCTGATTGGCCGTTTTGGAATTGTATCTACTTCACTGAAAATGCTTTCTCATGCTCCATTCTGGGTTTTATCCCATATATATGCTATTTCTGCTTTTCTAGGTATTGCTGTCATGGCTTGGTGGTTTAGTTCCTTGACTCTAGTGCATGGTATCCTGTGTTCGAATCTGGCAACTGCTTTTTGCTTTTCCTGACAGAAATGAGTTGAAGACCTGTCAATCAAACATGCCAAAAGCACTTTTAAGCACTTTAAACCTGTTCTGCCGCTTATGCGGAGGTTACGCATGCGCACTGGCAGTTAGCTTGTGGGAGCGGTGCGCAAACGGTGTGCGCTGGGATAAATCTTAATTGGCTAGTGACACACATGTTCAGCTAATTGCACACAGTTTCAGCCTGTTTATCCGCTGCTTGGCAACGGGCACGCAGTTTGCAGCTTTTTAAACACTACTCGGCTACGGGCACTCTGTCTCACGGCAGCTTAGCTATCAGTACATTTCTGACTATTTTTATTCTTATGTTACTTCAAAATATATGCTCTGTTTCATTCCATTTTACAAAAGGGAATACATTTACATTTGTACAATACTGTCTGGGGGCTTTTTAGTGCTTATTTACAAAAATAAAAAAAGGTTGTTGTAGGGGCTCGAACCCTGCCTGCCTACTCATAGGGCGGGTACTCTACCACTAAGCTATTATTTCTTGGCTTACTTTGCATATTTAGTTCTTATATCCTTTTCCCTGACTGCTAACTGTGATTGCGCTTAGTAGCACACCCGCACACAGTGGCAAACGTTGACGGGCTTTAACAAAAAAAAAAAAGGTTTTCATTTACTTTTATGACATCTCTTCACTTTATACACTGATGGCCAGTCGGGGCATGTGTTGTATAGTGTGTTTATTCACATTTTCATGGCCTTTCTCGTGGCTGTTTACTTTCAGCCATTCTAGTTTTCCGGGGGCGTGTCCACTTGCAGAGCTTAGCCTACAGACACGCCCCCTACTCTCTTACACGGACCGTGTATGAGTTACTGGTGTGATTCAGCATGCCTCATGCACCTCATGCATATGCATGACATGCTGACATCACACAGTTTAACTGCAGCCTCCGTGTAAGAGTTATAACTCTTACACGGAGGCTTCCTGAATCTGGCCCAGTAACGTTTGTTATGATGTGTGTCACTGACTACAGTTGTATATGACAAGCATCTGACTTTCTTAGTACATATTACTGCTTACTCTGTGTACTTCTGTGCTGTGGCTTGTTGTGAATGAAATTCTGTGTCAGACACTGCCGTGTTGCCTGAGCTAGGATATATGGTTAAATCTTCTATCACCCATGCCTAGTTTTTTCTCTCTCTCTCTCTGTCCTCTTGATCATCCTCTGATAGCTGTGATATGTCATCTTCAGACATCTGCAGTATATCAGTTTATCGAATGCACTACTTACCGAACACCTCTTCATCAAACTGTATTAAGTGAAACCTTATTCTATTGAACAACTGTTTTAGTAAAGTTTTTCCCAGGGAAAAAAACAGTTGACCAACCCAGAGACTGCTACAAAAACAGCACTATTTATAACCCACACCCCCCTAACTAAATATACCAACTCCGAGATCGCACTACAGTGAGGAAAAGGGCAAATCCCTGATGATGGCTCACTGTTTTTTCCCATAGGAAAAATTTTACTGAAACAATCATTCGACAGAATAAGATTTCACTTAATAGAGTTCGACAAAGAGGTGTTCAGAAAGTTATACATTCAATAAACTGATAGGGACACATCTAATGTCACATTATGTGATCTATTGCCTGTGTTCTTAGCAGGGTTTGATTGGGCCTTGTAGTTTGTCTACAGCACCAGTGGATAACTGCAGTCATTTGTTTGTAGGAAGATAACACATATGTTGTCTTCATACTTACTGTTGAGAAGTGTAGGCTCTTATTACATCATAGTTGTGGTTCCATAGTTACCAAGTAGTAGTCTCTCAGGTATTTCACTATGTTAGAAAGCACACCTCAAGCTATTTTCCTTCCATATTGCAGCATCATGCACACTACCAGGGTGTGTCACCATGATATTTGCAATGAAACCATCTGCTGAGTACACTACCTGGAAATTTAGCAATGGCCACCCACTTCTATTTATGTACCATACTCAATTAAGTACAGCAGGGGATTTAATATTAACATGAGTGAAATTTATTGCACCAAGAACATAGGGGAAGTTGGCTATAGCATAGAACTGCTACATGGCAGTTCTTCGCTCCATGACTGTAGATGGGAAGTGTATGTACTCATCCACCTTGTTGCACGTTGCTGCCAGGAAATGCTAGAGGTTGTGGCTGGCAGCTGTCTGGGATACTCCTACATCATCCTCCATATGCTTCTGAAAGGTCTTATTGGTCAGTATGCCTAGACTCAGACAATCTTTGTTTTCTACAGTATGGGTTTACCTTGTAAAGTATGTGGATACAAGTGCAGGGTACAAATCCTAGGCACAGTCTGCACCAACTTGCTGTATGATTGGTAACTGGTGATTATTTCCTGATCAGACAGCTGGCTTGGATGTAGCCAGGCTTAGTGTCAAGTTGGCTGCCTTCCAGAACATATTTGCATATCTTCCTGTATGTCTTGCAGTACACCAGACTGCAGTAATTCATTAAATGACAGTTGCATTTTTTTTGTTTGTTTAAGAAATGCTGTGAATTCTACTGGATTCTGTAATACTCTGATTGCTGCTGTGGTGTATAAATAGAGCACATATGGCCTCTGCCGAGTACTTTTATAAATTTGTCGGCAAAGCATATTGTCACATTGAAGTTGCATTGGGCATGCACACTGCTATGCATTGGAATCCAACTGGCATGGTCTGAGTCTGTAGTTGTTCTACAATGAATGAATAGATAATTACTTAGTTGTGTTTTAGCATACATCATAAAATCACATCTGCTTCTAATGCACTCTTTCTTTGGAGAGCTGTGCTGTCTAGAACTTTGTTTTGGAATCCAGCCCATAGTATTAAAATGTCTAGTAGCTTAGACAAGGACTTTTTATAGCTTCAGTGTAGAATAGTTTAGTATATGCTTGCATGGTATGCTTTTACTATGAAAATCTGTGCTTCTCACAGACCGTGCTTTTCTTTGTGAGTGTTCCCTCCAGATTGGTTAAGTACTTAACAGCTATCAATAACAAATAGAATGCATTGGTCTAAATAAGAGTTTATTGTCTATGGGCATCTGGCATTTGTTATAATGCATGAGGATACCAACGGGTATGTGCCTGGCAACTGCAGGAAGACAAGTGGCTTGACCTTCCTTTTTGGTTTAGGGGTTTAAAAAATTTTAGGAGCATCTAAAAGGCTTGCTGATGAGCAATAATATTTTATTAAATTTACTTGTGAGCAAGTAGTATTTTGATCTATTTATTTAATGTATGCTATTTGCTTGAGTTCAGTGCCTTACCACCTCCATAACAGAAGTAACAGATTTCTCCTACTTGCAGTGTCAAGCAGTTACCAGTCTAGAATAACAGCAATGGCTGTGGGCAGCTCTTTACTGCAGCTAGAGAATACTGTGCAGGCCTTGATGTGTAAAGTGCTACATTGCATGGATTTTAATTAAGAATTTTATTGATTTGGATTCTACTAGGGGAATTTAAAACAGCAGTCTAATTAGCAGGTTAAATTATTCTAAACCCATAGCCTACATGAGAATGCCATTAGTCCTATACCAATCCAAGTGCCCATCTTCAAAAAGGGTTCACCAAAGTCATAAATGCTTATATATGCACTGGCTTGCTCATTTTTGCATTTACATATTTCTTTTTTAAAATATCTTTCTGTTTGGTAGCATTTTTCCAAACTAATATTCTAATGACCAATGTAAACAGTTAACACTATACCAGACATTTCATGTCCAGTAATAGGTATATTCTTTGACAGTCTGTCCAACAGTTTTGTTATTCCAGAAATGACCCATATCACTCCCCCTAATGTACTAAAAATGCATCTGGGATTCCATGCCTGTTTTTTTCTGTAATAGCTCAATGCACAGATGAAACTATAACATGGTCCCCCTACCTTTCCATATTATAGGTTCATAGGTTCATACTAGGCTATCTGCCCTAGGGCATTTATAAGCCTAGCCAGAATGTGTTTGGCTTTCGCCACCCATTTTAAATTTATTTTGCTATGCCCTCTTTCGAGGTTAGTATATTGTGCCTCTGTCTAACAGTGACACAGAAGTGATACCCGGGGTAAACCTACGATCGCCCATCCACTCATCAAGATTCCTCTTGAAGAGAGTCAATGAGGGACTCTGCCTAACCTGGACTGGGATTTTATTCCAGAGTGAAGGGAGCCTCTGGGTTATGAATATGTCCCTCCAGCATGTCCTATTTATTTCAGTGCTGAGGTTCAAGTCTCTCGAGCGCGTAGCTCGATGGGATTTGGATTCTCTGAGGTGCAGCATGTCCATTAATTCCGGGTTGGACATGGCTTTATATGTCAGGCACAGATCGCCTCTGAACAGGCAGTATGCCACTGAGTAGAGCTGGAGTTTCTTTAACCAGGCAGCATATGGCATCTGTTTGAGCCCTTTGATCCTCTTGGTGAGGTACTTTTGGGGTCTTTCCAGTTGCTGCAGGTGTCTGGTAAGGTACATCCCAAAAGGGGCATTGTACTCAATTATGGGTCTGATGAGGGATGAGTAAAGAGGCACGATGACCTCCCCTGATCTAGATGTGAATCCCTTCATGATTAGGTGGGCTATATAAAATGTTTTTCTAACCACTTTGGCCACGTGGTTGTCAAATGAATCAACTTGGGTCCCCAGGTCCCCAATTACTTCTTCTGTACTTAATGGATTACCACCTATGTGGTAATTTGTGGGCACTTTGTTTTTGCCAAAGGGGATGACTATACACTTTTTGGCATTTAGCTTGAGTCCATGGCTCTGGCACCAGTTGTCTGTTTCTATGAGGCCCTTTTGGAGGATGCTTGTGCCGGCTGGAGAGTCGATTATGGCACCCAGTTTGCAGTCATCTGCGAACTTGGTCAGCCACAGTCCTTCCGTGTTGGCCTGTACCTCCGAGAAATATATACTGAACAAGAGAGGTCCCAGGACTGAGCCTTGTGGGACACCAGCTGTAACTGGTTTGGAGTCTGACATGGCTCCAGCAGTTCTAACCATGTGGGTTCTGTCCTTGAGCCAGTTTACAATCCATCTAGTGACATAGGGGTTTATATTTAAGCTGGTGAGCTTATCTATAATGCCAGAGTGGGGTATTGTATCGAAGGCTTTTGCGAGGTCCAGGTAGGCTGTGTGGGCCACCTTCCCCTCGTCAATGGCTTTGGTGACTGTTTCAAAGAAATCAACCAGGTTTAAGAGGCAGGATCTGCCCTTAACAAAGCCAAACTGGGTAGGATCCAGTGTCTGTAGGTCCCCAATATCTTTATTTATGAGGTCCATCATGATCCTTTCCATAGCTTTGCAGACCAAGCTAGTCAGGCTTATGGGGCGATAGTTTCCAGGATCCGTTGAGGCACCACCTTTATGGAGAGGGACCACTGTTGCTGTACGCCACTCTTTGGGCACATATCCTGTAGTAAGGCTGAGATTGAACAGTAGTTTTATGTTTGGGTTTAGCTCTTCTTGGAGTTCATGTAGGATGCAGCCCAGGACACCGTCTGGTCCCATTGATGCTGTGTTTTTTGCTTTGGAGAGGGCGGCTCTTACCTGAGCATCTGAGATGTCAGGGGGGCAGCACTCTGCTGGGATAGATATTTGCCCTTTTGGTGGGGGGGGAGACGTTTGCGCTGAACCTGTCAGCTAGGATGTTGGCAATGACTGTGGGTTCTGTGTATTTTTTGTCATTTTGGACTAATTCTGAGCATATCTGGGAATTACCACCCAGGTTCCTAACATAACTAAAGAAAGCCTTGTGATTATCCTTAGTGTCCTGTGCAATTCTTTCTCTCGAAGCTGGTCTTAGACAATTTTATGAGTGCCCGTAGTTTTTTTGCTAATACTGATCAGTGATGCCTTCCCTTTTTGGGATTTTTCTCTATCATTTAGTAGCTTCCTCCTTCTATTGTATAGTTTGTTTATGGCTGGGGTCCACCAGACAGGACGTCTGCCTTTGGAGGATTGGGTCTTGGTTTTATTTGGGATCACATGATCCATGCATTCCTGAAGGTGTTCATAGAATGCATTTATAAAGGATTCTGCAGTCTGGGCCATATTTTCCACAGGCCCGGGGGCTTTGAAGGATTCCACCTCAGTTTTGAGGAGTGTGAAATTTGCTTTAGAGAAATTTTTCACTGTGGTTTTCTGGGCAGGGGGTGGGGTCGGGATGTGAATATCCAGTGAGATTAGTTTATGGTCTGATCTTACCAGTGAGGGATACACTTCTGGTCTGGAGCATAGAGTCCCCATGTTGGTGATGATCAGGTCCAGTATGTTTTCCCCTCTTGTGGGAGTGGTAACAAGTTGTTCCATAGCATTTGAGTTTATAAATTCTAGGAACCTTTGGGCTAGGGTGTTGGAGCTAGAGTAATGCTCCCAGTCTATGTTTGGGTAGTTGAAGTCACCCAATATAATGGTGTTTGGAGAGACCTTCATAGTTTCCAGTGTTCTCAGGAAGGCCAAGTGGGGTTCCTGGGTTTGGAGGGTGGTCTGTAGCAGGCTATAAACTGGAAGGCAGTTTTACCCACTGTTAGTTGCACATGGATAGTCTCTGATGCTTCGTGCTTTGCCACCAACCTGGAGTTGTGGGTATCTTTGATGAATATCAATACTCCCCCTCCTTTTGTGGTTCAGTCCAAGTTTTAGGGCTGAAAAGCATGGTATGAGGTATAACCTGGTAGTGCTGGGATGCTCTCGGGAGCCCTGAACCAGGTTTCTGTTACTGCACAGATATCGCTGTTCTCCATGCTAAGGAGAGTTTCGAGTGTGTGCATCATGAGGTTTAGACTTCTGGCGTTGAGTAGCATTACTCTTAGTTTCTTATCCCTTGTGATACCTATGGAGGTGGGTTTGTCTTTTGAGCCTTGCCTAAAACAGGCACTATGGGGGTAGCAAGAGCCTTTGCCAATATCCAAAAGCCCAGGGGTGACAGGTGCAAGCCATCTCTAGCGAAGCATTGTGGCTTGTCGAGCATATCATCCCAAGCTGACAGGCATTGGATCCCCTTTGAATGACACCAGTACTTAAGCCAATTGTTGAAATTGATCATCTTGTCTTCATATTGTGGCATCATTCTTGGTGAGGGTAAGATGCTACTCAAGGTCAGGGTCATACTGGCCTGGGCTACATGCTCAGAGAGCTCCTCTCTGTCTCTTTTCATGTAGTCCAGAGAGGTACATCTCAGGTCATTCACACCAGCATGGACAATGACTGAGTCATACTTGTACTTGCCTTGGAGTGACCTTACTGCTTGTGTTATGTGGCAGATCCTAGCGGCCGACAGGCTGCTCACCGTGACCCTCTCCTTGTTCAGCCTGGTGAGCGGGACGTCAGTGTGCCTGACGATAGAGTCACCTATTACAAGTGTATCAGGTGTGTTGTTTAGTCTTAAGGGCTGTGACTGTTCGGCACACTGGCTTTGTGAGATATGTGTTGCACGTGTTTTGTTTTGGGGTAGCGGTTGCTTGGGTGTCTGCTTTGGAGGTCTCTGCTGCTTAGGCAGATCTTTATTTAGAGCCTCCGAGTATGTTTTGTGTGATTATGTGTTTGGTTTGCTGTCGTGGTAGGTCTATGTGAGACTGGAATTGTAGTGAGTGTGGTTTCCTTCTCCTCCTGACTGGTTATGCCAGTACTGAGTTGAGAGAGCTTAGCCTCCAGTTTGGCTATATGGTTGCATCTCTCACATGTGTTGGAATTTGTTGGGAGGAGGAGAGGGTTGTCTGTGTACATGAGGGAGTTGTAACATTGCCTCAAGATTCCCAGATTCACCAGCTGGACCGGAGAGGAGATTGACAACTGACCTTTGGACATGCTAGAATAATATTGGGAATTCCTTTATAATTGAAAACAAGGGCCAGTGGGGAGTGAGGGTGTAGTGCTTTTAATTTTTAGTGCTGACTTATATAATTGCTTTAGTGAGCAAGTGCCAGGTAACTTAAGTGCAATGTGTTACAGGTAACTTAAATGCAAAAACGACAAACAGTAACTTTCTTTCAAGTGAAACAAGGAAATAAGTACAGTAAGCAATGCAGATATCACTAGTGATCCACAGAAGCACTGAGAAGCCGCATATTAGGTGGAATTAGCGTTCCAGGGAAATAACAAGCAAACAAACAACAAGCATATAAACAAAGCTAGATTCAGCAGGCCTGGATCTAGTCTATGCTACAGCAAACAAGGTGTACCAATTTCAGTAAGATACAGTTCAAATATTCAGGCACTATAAACCTTTAACCAAAAATTCCCAGCTCTTCTCTTCCATTTACTTATCGTAAAGGCCTAACTGTTTCCTACCCAGATGGATTTCTGTCCATCTCTTCATCCAGCAGTGAAATAAATGTCTGATACAAAATACTTTCTTGAGACCTGCAAGAAAACAGAAATATCAGCACCACTGCATTGTACTGTCTTCCACCCTGTCAGCCCATCTTGTTATATTTTGCAAGCTAGCTCTATGCTTCTCTTCCATTATATTATGTTGGTACTTACTTAGAATCCATTTTCTCCATTTCTGACATACTTTATATAAGCTAAAGATGTCTTCAGTGTCAATCTATCCACTATTTTAATGGCCACAGCTAATGCCCTTTCCTTAGGCAAATCCAATTCATATCTAATTTTTAAGAAATTACTGACAAAGGCATGTAGCTGTATCCCAACCTTTTTGTAAGGCCATCTTCAGCATAAATTCAAATCAGTGTCTTTTTCAACCCTCCCTGATGGTGCAACAAACACCTGTTGTATGGGTTTCACTCTCTGGTATAATATATCCAGTGTATGCAACCATTTTACTGGAAAAGCAAATTATACTCATTTTCTCAGAGCATGGTCTACTGCCCTTTCCTAAACAGATTAGTTTTAGAGGTTTTCACCTGTATGACAATCCTTGTCTTCTAGTATGATGTCACCCCCGCAGCATTAAAAGAAAGCAGAAATAGTATGTTGCAGGGGTAAACAACCAAAAGGCCAAATCAGGTTCATTCAGAAGTGGAAGTAAAGGACTAGACAATGTTGAATACCATAAGTGGTGCTGTGTTGAAAAGAAGATACAGAAGTTCTAAAGGAGCCCAACTGACAAAGCATGAGCATGATATGACATGCTTCACAAGAATAGCAGGAAAAAAGAGGGACAGAAAAACATGGAAATGTGATGGAATTACAGAGACCATAATATGAAGGAACTAAAATGACAATAAGAACATAACTGGGACTGTGGAAATAAAGCACTGAGCCAACTGCGTTTAAGTAGAAATCAAAATGGCAGTGCAAAAAAGAATAAAGCAAGACAAGGCAGTTCATGAGACTCTTATGTTTAAGCAAATTTCATTACAGGTATAAAGAAGCAAAGTAGAATGCTTTAGGAAATGTTACATTAAAGTAAGACGCAATTCTAACAAAAAGGAAAGGAAAAGAAAATTGGAGATAGTACAGGAAAAGGAAGGCTAAAAAAATAATGATGTTTTGTATTGTGAATTGGAATGGAAAAGGGAAGGATGGAATATAATAACACGAGTGACTTATGGATAAAGTTTAAGTATGCACTGGAGCAGACTTATTAACTTGATAATTTATTACCCTTCATTATATTCATCATAGTAACAGTAGGAATAATCACATCCAGGAAGATAGCATGGCAGTGGTGAATTTAGATAGATTGATGGGAATATACAGTACAGAGAATGAAAAAAAAACTGTCACTGAAAATGGAGGACAAGATACAAGCCCAAGATGAATCACCAACACTACTACTGAGGGTTACTAGCGTTGTGGTAGTGTGTTCATAGAACAATACAACAGGCTCTTGACTAAAGGTAGGTCATGGGCATGCTCACACACAAGGCTGGCTCAAGGACTATGCAAGGGAATTAGAAACTGAGTACCTTTCCTTGCAAGAACATGAGAATCAGTACTGAATACAATGCTAACTGCCCTAATACAGCAAAACAAGCTGCAAGATAAGAATGTATCACATTCTCATATCCGCAGTCATGTCAAATCAACATGATCAAGAGATATGACTAATTTCTTAGGAGGTAGGAAGAGGCAACCACTGAGTGTGATCCTCTTGGAATTCAGTAAGGCCTTTGATGACTTAACACATTAGTAGATACAGTGCATAGGAGTGAAGGGATGAAATGTGCCTGATGTGGAGAACTGGTTAAAGATTAGGTGCAGAGACCATTAGTGATGTGGAACCTCAGATGAATGGGAGGTATTATGCAAGATGTTACATATGACAGTACTTTCTATCCCAAGACATAAGTCGATACAGTCTTCTACTGCATTGTAATAAATAATTGCAGTGAAAACAAAGTGCCATAGTTAATGCACTGCATTAAATACCATTGTTAAATTGTCCAAGCATGTTAAAAACACCTTTAATTAAGAAATAGAACTGAATCACGGTTCTTCAGATGAAACATGCTTGATAAAGCTCAGTCTTGCCTGTGACTGACATACTTGACACCACAATATCCACAGATTGGTCATGTTAGTGGACACCACAATGTCCACAGCATTTGTTATGTTAGTGGACACCACGATAATCACAACATTGGTCATGTTAGTGAGTTATTAAGCTTACTGTATGAGGCTATTGATTGCAGACTTTATTATAAACATAGAATGGTTACTTCTTGGGTTAATATTCAGTTCTGGTACTCCGAAGATTCCTTCGAAAGGATGAAATGTCTCTTGTGCTTGCTAGCTTAGTCTGTGCTAACTACATTAAAAAGGTCCTTAGTATTATTCAATTAAGCCTAAAGAAGCTGCATGGGTATCTACATACCTTTTTATCATCCTTTTTTTATGGAATATCTATAGTTAATTAATTTTTACATAAAGAAAGACGTGAGCTAACAGCAACTAGTATATTCTCTTCTATATTCATTTTTCTACTTTATGCTTTATTTCAGTTACATCAGGCTGCTGGAATTATATAGCAAAATAATTCTGTTCCAAAGTTGCAGCCTACTTCAAAATATATGTAATACGATGGAAATTATTTTGCTTAATAAATCATGGTTAGGATTTTAAAAGTATACATAACATTTCTTACTCTTACATTTTTTTTACTTAATTTGATCTATACCCAGCATGGAGTATCCTCATTCCTGGTACATAAATGCCATTAGTTAATGACAGAGATATGTTGTACCACTCACTTAAAGTCTGCAATATCCCATGAGCCCAACCCTCACTGAATGAGGCACAGCATGCATCATACGCCTCTACTTGCTGAAATTACTGTACAATTTTAATCAGATATTCACTTTTTATTTATTACATCAGGACCTGCTTATGCAAATCCCTGATGATGCAATGACCATCTCAATGAACACATTAAATAATACAAATATGCACAAAAATTATTGGAATATGAAGTAAAGTCTTTTATAATTTAAGCACTCTTGTTTAATTCTTAAGAAAATTGTTATTTCTGTTTAAGAAAGTGGAAAGTAATAATGTTCCGATCCTTAAACAATGCCACATTAACAGATATATTTCATAGGCAAGCTGTCCTTGAGAACCATTTTAAGCCAAGTGAATTTCCCTTTCAGAGGTAGGAATCACACCCTGTATCTTGTGTCTGCGAGATAAGCACCTTAACCATTGTACCTTGTACCAACCAATTTAGCTTTTTTTTTTTTTTTACACAAAATACTCAGTGATGAAGTAGATCACACCAGGACTGGATGATTGCATAATTAACAGTTCATTAGTTAACCATTAGGTCATAAATATGTTAATTTATAATTGCACTGCTAACATTTTCTCCTGTTCTTGAGGAAATCCTAAAATTAGCACAGCCGTCTAAAGCATGCATGAAATATGCACTGTACCAGTCATGAAGTCCTTCTCTGATTTTCATTTGTACTCTGTTGATTACTGTGGCTTGGGAGATAAGCTTTGGTGACAACTAGTTCAGAAAAGGATGAAACTGTTTGTAACAGAGATTACACTAAAAGTACACCTTTCTCCTCTTTTTCATTTTAATTTTGTATTATATACTTATTTGTTAACCTCCAGCTTATACTTGTAGACTGTCCTCAGCCACGACTCATTCAATCTGACTACGAAAAAGAACATATTGACAATAGCAAATATTACATAGTTATCTCTAAATCAAAAATGAACAGCAACCAATGGTTAGACCAGCACTAAAACAAAGTACAAAACCATCCAGGGAAACAAAGCGTTCTGTTCTGCTTTTAATCCAACAAATAGATAGTAAACCAAATAAATGAAGTCAATATAAAACAACTTGAATAGTAACAATGAATAAAAGTAGAAAATCTCATACATGTTTTTCGTCACAGTAAAGTTGTAACTTCTTCAGATAATACATTCCTAATTCCTTCTCTGTTTATACAAATACATTTTCTGCTTAATTCATTCTAACCTATTGGGCTAGAGAGGACAGGATATTATCTCTAAGTTACTGTAGTTGTCTGACTGATAACAGTTCAATGCAATGCAATATATTTCTATGTAGTTATAGTGCAAGTTTATAAATAAAATAACTGTAAGATATTCATGTTTGTGTTTTGCAATGCAGATGTCTTGCCTTCTTCTTCAGGAGTTTTTGCATGTTGTCTAATTTACTCACCATTTGACATAAAATTATGGAGGCTTGTTTATAACACAATAATAAAATAAAATAATGAATAAATTAAACCAATTCATAGTAATCATTAACATCTGAAGACAAAAATGTATGAGTTGAAAGTTTGTGTTAGCCTTGGATCTTTAAATTATCTTGCTGGCTTTGAAAGTTTGTTAAAAATCATGTACTACTTAAAGAAGTGGGACTTAAAACAGTGAAATGTCCAGATATAATTGGATAGCATAGCACAGAGGTACCTTACTCAAATGATGATGTGTATAAACTACAAGAAATTAAGGAAAATAATTGAAATCTTATATTCAATTGTAAATTTGTTTTAAAAGTCAAAACAGTAAGACACTTATTATCCAGAAACCTAGCTTGCTGCCATTACTTCAATGTTTTCAAGTTTATCCACCCCCTACTTAAAAATTTAAAATTAAAAGCCCATTAACATATAATAAAGTTGTAGCACTAATGCAATTACAAAAGGAATGTTACATGTAAAAATGAAGCTAGCCTATCAGTAATAACAGTTAATCTCCCAAAAGGTGACATTAGGTAAGTATAGGCATGCAAATTAATTAACATTGGTATACCAGAGTAGATCTTTCTCCTTTTCTAATACTCCATTAGTATTTGAAATGAAAACTAATACTACTATTGAACAGCTTATTAAAAGAGAAAATAAATATTTTCTCATAAGTCAGTTTATAACATTAATAAACACTGCTAGGCTGTGAGTACAATTTGCCAGTAATGGAAGTAGGATGGTGGGGAAAGGCCACACTCTCACTGCACTGCATGAGAAAATCTCCATTCTCTCCAGGCTCCAAAGTGTAATAACCCCAGAGTATATCTAGTTGTTGGGGGGTGGGGACAAACTGACTGATTTTGTGGAAAACTGCATTCATATTACAGTCCATTGCACTGCCACCCTAGGTCTTAAAACCTCAGGCATTGTTATTTTACCCTCATGACCCAATCTCATCATATGTGAATAAACCAAGTAGCATGTATACATTTGCAATGGCTATTGCATTAACACAAATGTTCTTTATGTCATTTGATATGAAATCGGATTTTGACTAGACCCTCCATCTACAACTTTAAATCTGTAAAATATGTGTAAGTTGATAAAATGCCAAAATTATACTTATCTGAATTCTACAAAACAATATAATAGTGAGGCAGAAATAAATTCCAGCAATCATGCTTAATATTCTAGAATGTAAACAAAAAAATATGCAAAAATATGCAAATGACTAGTGGTACAACAAAACTGAACACAATGGTAATCATTTGAACAACTAAGACTCCTTAAGACTATTTTCTTCCAAAAACTTTAGCCATAATATGTAAAAAGATAAAACTCCTACAACAAATTTTGTGTTGCTCTTAAAACTTGAAGTGCTTGAATCATGATTGTGAATGCTGAAATGTACTTTTGGCAAAATATCCATTCGGCCAGCTTACATCGCTGATTGGTAATCTCTGTTTTATTTAATGGATACTGCATCATCAGGGATTATATGAAAATATAGGGGTACAACAGTCAAAATATCCAGTAGTAGTAATGATAGAGGTTTGGTCCAAGAAAAAAAAAAAACATAGTCCCCCGGAATTCATGAAGCTCGGCGGAAGGCTGGCGTTAGGCTTGCGCCGACCGTGCGGCATGAGGATGGTGCAGTAGCACCAAATGCATAGTAATGAAGGCACGCTGCTGACACACCACGTGCACAGGAAAGGAGTACGAGTGCATAGGGTGTGTCAAAGTGCTGCATGGAGGCGTGGAAATGGCAGCTGTCGATGTGCAACCTAAAATGCTTGCATATAACAGGTTGCAAGATAGTAACCACGTCAGTGTCCCTGGAGACTGAAACGTATGCAAAGCATGCAAGAAAGTACCTGCGAACACAAAGTGACGAAGCAAACAGAAATGCATGGTAGGGAATAACGGGCCCCTATCCCGCAAACAAATGACATGGAAGACCGTGTGGCCGTAGTCCAATGCAGTGTAGATAGCCATACCAAGTGGAAGTGAAATGCATCATAGGTTAGCAATCCACCAGTAGGTACGTCCAGCCCAATGGTGAGGGTCACCAGCTGACCCATAATGTGAGGGGGGTGTATAGCTGGGCAGATGTGTCCATAACAAAACACACGAGAAATGTAGATATCTAGCGACCGTACGTCCGAATTATATCCCACAAGGCATGTAATAGTCACATACAAAAGGTATGTCCGTATTTCACATACCAAATGTGATAGGAAATAGAATAAGCATGTAAAAAAAACAGAAGGAGCATGCAAACAGCCGCAACAATAAGGACACATGTAGGCTGAAAGGAACAGTATTATTCCTACCGTCGACTAGGATTACCACCTTTCCCACTTTGCGAGTGACAGTCCCTCTTTGGGCAGTTGTGTCCCAACAAAAACCTGTAACAATGGCAAATGTCCTGAGATTATAGGACAAAATTATTCCCTATATGTAATAGATGCATTAAACAGGTTCTCTGTATCTAAATTACATAAATGTTATAAGAAACAGAATAAGCAACTAAACTGCTACAAGAATAAGCTTTTGTATAGGCAAGACGTCTAAGTTCTATTCTGTGTACTGCCATGGGTATGTGTCGGCCTGTAAAATGTGATGTTGTACCAAAAATTTCTCACTTTGGCCAATTGAAAAGGTGGCAACCCTACCATCGACTGTGGGGAGGTGTTGTCCACTACAGTCGGATATGTGTACGGAATATATCCCATCCTGGACATAGGAAAAGGTGGCATCCTACCAATAAGTACAACAGGCCGCCAAAATCTGGAAGTCAGCGGTACAAGCCGAACTTATCAGGATGTGTCACAGTCGAACGGGTAGTACCCGGGTATACCAAACATGTAATGAAAGAGAAGTATGGGCGTGTATCTATGTGCGTGAGGTATAGCATGTGGAAAGCAAACATGGCAGGGTAGTCCACACAACCATACAGGTACCAGACACATGTAGGGTATTCAATGTGTCACTCTGGCCATGTCATGGGCCAACAACCAAAGCACAGATGTATAGGGTGTGAGGAATCTGTGGGTGTGGGGTGGATGGGTAATGGTACAATCCTCCAAGGCGATACTGTGTCGTATGTGGAATAGGTGAACTGGAGGCGTATGAGGGAGCAGCAGGTGAAGCTGAAAGAAATACAAACACATGTATAAACAGCTGCAATACAACCAAACAGGCCATACTGTAGAACACAATCCCACAAACAGATGAATATTGAAATGTGCGATACAAATGTATAGATATGTCACGGGAACATACCCACAGATTGGTCCTGATGGAACTGGCCAAAACAAATGCAACACACCTGGATGGAACTGGCCATAACAAATGCAACACAACTGGATGCATAATGGACTACGCAGCATCCCCTCCACATCACACAACCCGCTCCTGTCCCTGTACGTCCATCAAATCCAGCTGTACTAGGCCCACTGGTGTGGTGCAGCCACAGCTACACATAGTGACCACTACGCATATGTAGTAGGTAGTGTCACCCTAGGTGGTTGCAGGATTGCACACGACCTCAGCACATTTTCGTAACTCCAAAATGATGTTCAGTATACCTCTTGTTGTGGACCGGTACAATTCTTGGATATCCCTCATGGGATACGTCACTTGTGTAAACATTAGAACGGAAGACACGAAGTCCAATCCTGTAGATATCTGGATAGAAGTTGGAATGTGCATTAGAGGTGTACGACACTGTCCAGCCCTAAGTGGTCATGCATAACCTACTACCCAGAATCAAACACTTGCCGTGACGCACGTGTCCCGACACGAATAAGCGGAAATATATTGCAAAAAAAACCAACAAAAGCAGAAACTGGTAACCCAAAAAGTCAGTAGATATCCAAGACCAGGAAACCAACTCCGAAAGTTTTGTACACTCGGTTTAATACGAAGTAGAAACAGCCACAAACAAGACGTTTACAAGCACATTAACGCTCTTAATAATAACACTGCATTTTTTAATGAAGACTTTAGATCAGAATGTGACTTTCTGGAAAAAATGTTCGAAGAGAAAGGTTATCCCAGAGATTTTGTTAGGAAGATAAGAACAGAGGTAGAAATGGGTAGAAGTACCAGATTTAAACCTATCAAAGGAGATGGAACAAACATTAATTCTGTTAATTGTCCACTTAACAACATCAAAACCAAAGATAACTATGAAAAAGCTCTAATTATAGAATATAATAATTCCAATACAAGAATAAGTGAAATATTTCAAAAAGAATGGGGGAAATTTTCTGCTATTACTGATATAACAAATATCAGCAAATTAGTACCAAAAATAGTATATAAAAATTCGTGGAATATGAAACAAATATTAGAATCACAACCAAAGTTTAGTATTGATAATAAAGAACAGACTAAAATGACTATCGACGGACAAAAAAGGAAAGGAAGTTACAAATGTAATAGGTGTAATCAATGTGGATACATGATGAATGTTAGTGAAATCAACATATCTGGTAGGGGTGATATTATTAGGAGTAATGGCTACCATAATTGTGGGACAAAGGGGGTAGTCTATCTAGCTGTGTGTAAGCAATGTGGTTCATTCTACATAGGAAAGATTGAACGGGCCCTGAGGAAGAGAATTTATGAACACATTTATGATATCTTAAAAAACAAAGAAACAAATGCATTATATAGGCATATTAAGGAATGTGAAGGGGGACAATTTGAATTTTTTGTTATTGAACAGGTCAAAAAAGAGATAAGAGTTGGTTTGTGGGAAGAATGGCTTGGTTATAAGGAATTATGGTGGCAAATTAAACTAGATGCCACAAGAATACCAGGACTAAATGACCATATCTCCTTAAATCCAGTATTAAAACTAAGAGCTGCAGAGATATGAATGAATTGATATAATTTAAATGGCCAGTAGATGGCAGTATTTAAATAGTAGTTTTTTATTTCATTTTATTTTTACTAGGAAATTCCAACCACACTGAATTATAATTTGTATTATGAATAAATTTTAAACATTAGATATATAAATATATATATTTTTAAATAAACTTTTTAAAATGGTTTTAAAACATGAATAAAAATTAATTTAGTAAAATAATGAATGTAGAAGGAAGAAAGTCATTTTAAATGATTTAAAATGAAGTTTTTAATATTCATGAAGGGGCAGCATTTGATTTATAAATTACTAATGCACTTTAAATTTATTGGCTGAATTGGAACAGCGTTTGTATTTAAACATCAATTAAATATTTTAATGATTGTCTGATGAAGTCCTGACTTATGAGGGACGAAAACGCAGTGTTATTATTAAGAGCGTTAATGTGCTTGTAAATGTCTTGTTTGTGGCTGTTTCTACTTCGTATTAAACTGAGTGTACAAAACTTTCGGAGTTGGTTTCCTGGTCTTGGATATCTACTGACTTTTTGGGAAATATATTGCACACGTTCGCATAGTGGCAAATGGTATAAGGGTGATGAAGGCACTGACGTAAACAGGATAACCCTGATCTACTGTGTGAGGGACACTTAATGTGTGTGTAGGTGTGACTGACCATACCTATCAACCTCTGACAGCAAGATATCTGGACAAAGCTGTGAATAAAAGTATACCTGTCAGCCTCTGAGAGCAAGATATCTGGACAAAGCCATGAATAAAAGTGGGACAAAGGCCCAAAAGTATGCACAATTTGTAAAGAAATTGAGAAAGTTGATAGAATAACAGTCTGTACAGTGGCATTAATTTCCTGAAGTGTATGAAGTCTGAAACTCAAGTGTCTGTCATTATGTTCTGACTTCAGTGTTTAATGACTAGCTACTGATTTGCAAGAAAACAACAGTGTATTACAGAGGTCCGTACATATTTACAGTAACAAACCTTCACATTTGTTTACTGTACCACTGCATACCTGTAGTTAATTCATGTCCAAAATAATAATCCTCGTATGAATGCATACAGGAAATAGTCAAATGTGAATGGGAACACCCCTCACCATGGATTATGTATTGTAACCACCTCCACACATATTATGTATTGCCAACAAAAAAAAGCTGCTGACAGGTGCCGAAAGACCTGTGTCTGTAAACACAGGTAAACCTCTATAAAATGGACAAATGCTGTCCATGTGCTTCGTCTGACATTTGAACTCGGTCAGGGCAGTTTCGTTCACCAGGCGGACAAGCCTAAACCCAGATCACCACAGGAACACCCTGACTATCAAAGACTTGTATGTGCCAGGACTATAAGCCTTGGTGTTCTGCATATCCTTGGAGTGATTAGATATGCAGCTTGGGTCCAGAGCAGTAGGGAATAGGGAATGTGTAATATGTAGTACCACGTTTTTCCCAGCAGGAGAATGGATGCCTGTGTTGTAAGTGAAGCGGTGAGGCGTATGTTAATGTAGCTATGTACTATGGGTATGCATATAAATGAGTCAGAACACCAATAGTATAGTGGTGACAGCATCCAGCCAATGTGAATGCAGTCCTGGGTCAACTACGACTTCAGCACATATGAGTTAATGAATGCATGTATGCTGTAAAGACATTTAAATATGTAAAGGTGAATGTGTGTTTCGCATATGTCCATTAACTGGATTACAGATATTGTACTGGTACCGTCACAATTAAGAAAGCCCACATAAGCACAAAGACTTAGTAAACATATGTAACCCACAATAAGGATAGGCAAGTGCGCCTGCACATGTGTAATCCACTCACAGCATAGCAAATGAATGCTGTTTTCTACACGTTTATTTATATATCTATATATGGATATATATATTTGTGTATAGATATATATCCACAGACTTAAACCAAATAAATATATGAAATAAAGAATGTATATATATACAAACACACACACACAAAATTACATTAATCGATATATACATAACAAACACAGAAACATTTGTCCTTGTAGATATAACACATGTACATAAAAAGGCTACACGTCATAGCTATTATGGATAGACATACAGCCATGCAAGAAAGGTAAATACACTGCTGCTTTCCAAACCATTGCCTGGAAAGTACCAGTGTGGCAAATCTGCAAGTTCTACTATTTAAACATGGATATAGGTGTCCTTTGTAGGACTCCAAAAAGTGTTGTCTAGCAGCAATGGCCACTAATTATCGATGCTAAGGAAGTCACATTGGCAGCTACAATATAGCTCTACATGCAACAGTAGCTTGTGCAAGGGTAATAACACATGGGTTGACAGAATGTATGGCATATGTCCTGATACGTGGAGAGTGGATAGTGCTTAGAAGTATCTTCATACTTTATTATCGCTCACATTAAATATGTCTTATGACTACTGTGGAGGCGTGTCAGGTATGGGAATCATGGGTATGCAAGAATGGGCCTAGGTTCACAGGTGTTGGTTGGCACAGATTTATTAGGTCCGCCCCATGGGAGTGATTAATATTCCTATGTGGGTATAGCACATGCCTATACCTTCCAAACATGAAGAACCCATCTACTGGATATTGTGTAAACCATTGCGGGAAGATGTAGGGACTTATATCAGTGTCATGTAAGCGATTATCATGGATGTACATGTGTACGAATAAGATGGTAACCATACCTCTCAACCTTTCAGAATAAGACAGCTGGACAAAGGCATATTTAAATAAGTACAAATAGGGGCTATGTTAAATATTCCTCTGACAAAGTTAGAGCATTGATAGAATAATGGATAATTCGTTAGTATGAATGTTTTGAGGGTTATTAGTTTTAAAATATTAATGTCTGTCATTATTATCTAACCTCACAGTCCTTAATGACTTGCCACTAATTTACCAGAAAGGCACAATAATAACAAAGAAGGAACAGCATTATAAGTCTAAGTTCGGGACATTTAACCAACATGTGTACAGTTGAGAGGTATGAAAGTAACCCTGTTCTAAATAAATGTACAGAACTAGTGATATCAGGTGGACAGGTGTGAAGAAAGACGGGATGACAAATGACAAAACATGTACAAGTCAAAAGCATGTACCTCGATAAATGTGAATGAATACTTATGCCCTGTGATAGTCAATTTGGAATTTTAATAGTGTCCCTCAGGGTGTTATGCAGTGTCCCCGATACAGTGTCCAGTCTCCCAGACTCGCATGTGAGTTCTGCCACTGACGGACATCGCAAATACCGGCGAACACATAAGGTAGCTGATAGCATAATATGTTTTGATTAGAACCTGTTGGCTTTTGTGAGGAACACAACACTCTTGGCGGGTGTGTCCTGCAAAAGGAATGTAATGGCATCTGGCCTGTGATTTCTTCTTGTGTGTAGTGGTGTAATACAATGATATATCTTGTATCAGAAACAGATACATGTGATAGGAAACAGCATTATCGACTATACTACTACAAGAAAACTCTGGAGGTATGAAAAGCGCTGAAGTAGTCAGTTCAGTATTGACCACAGGTATGTGTTGACATGTCATATGTCACAGCTGTATATATAGTACCTATAGGGCTGTCACCATTACAAATGATGAAGGTGGAAGCTGCTTTGTAGAAATGTCAGACATAGCAGGTCAAACCATACCTACAGCCATGCATACTCCACAAATAGACATATTAGCACACAGCAAAGCTTAGGCCAGGGGTCACGGAGCCTTGGCCAGCGTGTATGAGTAGAGGAAGTGTAGAACAAGGCAAGATGTCTGCTGAGCTATTCAGCAATATCCTGTAGGGGCGTGTAAGACAGCCCCTAAACCGAACTTTGCATGGACAATGTTAGGATATGCAAATTACCCCATTTGTAGGTGAAAGCTATGCAAATGATGTAAATCTGTGATACATGTAACAGTAAGCTGTCCATGAAAGAGTAGAGTTATGTGCAGAAATGTACTCGGATGTTAACCGAGTTACGTTCTGCAAGTAGCTAAACGGAGCAATGTCAGCTGCTAATAAAGGATGAATACAGTTGAAGAAGCATGCCAATGGCCAAATGTAAGGCCAGTGGCATACTTCTCCATTGTAAATTAATAAAACTCTATTTGTCCTCCCCCGATCTCTGGTGTGTAAGTGTAGCACAGTGGCGCAAAAATGTGCTGCGCTTTTAAAACAAGAGAAATATTTAAAATACACATAGACGTTGTAATTATCATTAACAGTTAGTTCGCCATGCAGGTGAATGGCAAGCTGAAGACAAGATGGCTACTGAGTACTGGTTGCTATGTGTGGAAGCACTCTGTCAGAGATGTAACCAAGCATTAGTAGGCAATCCGATGCAATTGAGGCTGAGGATAGTGAATCACAATTTGTCATACCATATGGGCCAAGCCACTACAGTGGAAGAGTAGGTTAAGGGGACTATCAGAGTAGGAGATAAGTGACATCATGAGTGTGTATGTATAATCATGAGTGTGTATGTATAAAACACTGTAATCCTATCGGAGCAATGTGTCACATGTTTGCTGTCAGTTACTCATCAGTGGAAGAGGCATGTTATGATCTATCCTAGGTACAGTCAGGAAACTGACAGTGTACACCATGGATATCACTGAAGTTTCATGCAAACCTGCTGTCAGTGTGTTCCCACCTGTACGCGCCTGTAAGCCCGAATAAGCATGTGTGCGCATGTGTCAGCCTGTGTGCGTGCGTTGAAGAATGAGTAAGCTAGTGTAAGCTTGTTGAAGCCCGTGTAATGTCATGTAAGCCAGTGTACGCATTTGTAAGCATGTATAAATCTATACTACACACATCACACACGTACTGCACACTCTGAAACACATGCTGCCAATACTACACACTTCAGTCAAATGGCACATGGATGGATAATAAATCATCAGAATCAACAGTGCTGTAAACTATACTACATTGATGGTCATAGCTGCAATGCATCATGCCTGCTTACATACACCTAGAAGGATATCACAATTTGTGTTAACTACATTTTAACATTAATACAGTGCTATAAAGCCACCCTGAGCATCAGCACCATGCTAGTCTGTTCCTGCATCTATGTTACACACTACAGGTGGTGGCAGAGGTGTCATCATATGCACAGGGTATGGAGTTTCCTTTCCAGAGCCTGTCATTGAGCCATCCAAGCAACATGTAAGTACATGTGTGTGTAAGGGACAACAGTGTTTGCATGGCCCAATGTTGATGCAATGTGTGTGTGTATGTGTTAGCCCTAGCTGTTTGTTTCATGTGTGTGTCTGCATGTACACAGTTTCAGCATGTCTCATGCATATACAGGAGGCTGTACAGATCACCATTACTGGCCATGGACACCCCTGCATGTATTCAGCAATATTCCAGTCCTGCACCTGTCAATGTATACACATACATTCTTGGGATCTGTATCACAACCTGTGGATAAACGGGAGTCAGTAATGTTAACCTGATTTGCATAGTAGTGTCAGGTAATACATAGTCATATGAGCCGTACTCATCCTCCAAAGTAACAACCACTGCTGACTGTTGCTGAGATGTGCACATGACCGTTTAAAGGTGCTGTCATTGTTGTCAATGTCCCTTGTAATACCCAGGAACAGAATAACTGGTCACTACACAACTATAACCCAGGATCACTACAGCACACAGTATGTGCACTATCACAGAGCTATAGCAGATTTACATACATTAAAGGTGTTCACATACAGATAATGCAGCACATTCAATATTGCTAATATCCACATACATATCAATATCTATCTACATTACATATATAGAAATAGAAATACACACACACACACTTGGCAGGGTTGTGATCAGAACACAGACCTAACTACCTTATCACACTACAGCATTACGCATGTACAGAACGCGGTACCGTAATTACTAGATCACAGCATTCAAACAGGCATACGTCCAGCTTGCTGGCATCCGCATCAAAGGCAAAGATGCCGTACGGATGCTACGGAGAGTGAATAGTGTAAAACCAATGTACTGTTGTCATGCAGTGGGAAACATTCACACACACACGTGGCAGGATTGGGATTAGAACACAGACCTAACTACTTTATCACACTACAGCACTACGCATTTACAGAATGCACTACCAAGAGTATTGAGCACAGCACTCCCAGTGGCATACTTCTAGGTGGGTGACATCATCTTTAAAGGCAAAGACACCGATAGGGAATGTATGTGGTGTGAGGCATCTAAAAGCAGTACCGTGTCCCCAGGCAGCTGGTAACACACACACACACACACACACACACGCACACACACACACACACACACTTGGCAGAGCTGGGAGTCGAACATACACCTAACTACCTTATCAAACTACAGCAATACGCATTTACAGAATGCACTACCGAGATTACTGAACACAGCACTCCCAGAGGCATACTTCTAGGTGGGTGACATCATCCTTAAAGGCAAAGACGCCAATAGGGAATGTATGTGGTGTGAGGCATCTAAAAGCAGTACCGTGTCCCCAGGCAGCTGGTAACACACACACTTGGCAAAGCTGGGAGTCGAACATACACCTAACTACCTTATCACACTACAGCAATACGCATCTACAGAACGTGCTATCAAGATTACTGAACACAGTACTCCCAGAGGCATACTTCTAGGTGGGTGACATCATCCTTAAAGCCAAAGACGCCAATAGGGAATGTATGTGGTGTGAGGCATCTAAAACCATTACCGTGTCCCCAGGCAGCTGGTAACACACACACGCACACACACACACTTGGCAGAGCTGGGAGTCAAACATACACCTAACTAAATTATCACACTACAGCAATACGCATTTACAGAACGCGCTACTGAGATTACTGAACACTGCACTCCCAGAGACATACTTCTAGGTGGGTGACATCATCCTTAAAGGCAAAGACGCCGATAGGAAATTTATGTGGTGTGAGGCATCTAAAAGCATTACCGTGTCCCCAGGCAGCTGGTAACACACACACACACACACACACACACACACACACACACACACACACACACACACACACACACACACACACACACACACACACACACACACACACACTTGGCAGAGCTGGGAGTCGAACATACACCTAACTACCTTATCACACTACAGCAATATGCATTTACAGAATGCGCTACCGAGATTACTGAACACAGCACTCCCAGAGGCATACTTCTAGGTGGGTGACATCATCCTTAAAGGCAAAGATGCCGACAGGGAATGTATGTGGTGTGAGGCATCTAAAAGCATTACTGTGTCCCCAGGCAGCTGGTAACACACACACGCACACACACTTTGCAGAGCTGGGAGTCGAACATACACCTAACTACCTTATCACACTACAGCAATACGCATTTACAGAACGCGCTACCGAAATTACTGAACACAGACCTCCTAGAGGCATACTTCTAGGTGGGTGACATCATCCTTAAAGGCAAAGATGCCGATAGGGAATGTATGTGGTGTGAGGCATCTAAAAGCATTACCGTGTCCCCAGGCAGCTGCTAACACACACACATTTGGCAGAGCTGGGAGTCGAACATACACCTAACTACCTTATCACACAACAGCAATACTCATTTACAGAACGTGCTACTGAGATTACTGAACACAGCACTCCCAGAGGCATACTTCTAGGTGGGTGACATCTTCCGCAATGGCAAGGACACCGATAGGGAATGTATAGAGAGTGAGCAGTCTGAAAGCATATTACTGTTCCAAGGTAGACGTCGACAAACACATGGCAGTGGTGTGATCGGGGCAACTAAATATCTACGAAGCACCACAACAACACTACATAGATACAGGACGCGCCACAGACAGTACACCCTACAAGACAGTCAGCCAGTGTGTTCAATGTAGGCATCCAGCGTGACGTTGTAAATGGACATCTGTTGCCTGGATGTCTACCATCGTTATATAGGATGTCAATGGCCACAGAGGCACAAGGTGTCACTGGCCATGCCCACACACTTAGTATTACACGTCTGTTTGGAATGAACTGCGTGTCCATCTACACAACGGCGTACAGGGCATGCTTACACACTTAGCAGTTGCAAAGGGCCGTCTTGCATGCACACGGATTCAAAACACATAAGGGCACAGTTTGGAATGTACTGTGTGTCCAACTACACAATGGCATACTGGGCATGCTCACACACTTAGCAGTTGCAAAGGGCCATCTTGCATGCACACGGATACTAAACATGGAAGGGCACAGTATGGTATTACTGTCCCCACGTACATGACGGCCACTCACATGTATTGACCAGTACACACTCAGGAGCCATCACAGATGTCTCAGGTGCAGATCACAGAGGTGCACACCGCAGTCTAGAATGTAACCCTCAGACGCCACCATGTCATTGGACCAGCAATGCATCAACACAACGCCATGTGACGCATGACCAGTGGACTGTACATAGGTGTACAGCAACCGTGCAGACTACACATGTACCAACAGGGTTTCATCATGTGTTATGCATTGCAATGATACCACTGTACATAACCAGGTTGGCTCTACACATAACAGGGTCTTACACAGCTGTGACAGATGACTGTCACTGTACACCAATGAACACACATGTTCAGATATGTCATACATGTAATTGCAGTGGATATGTGCATGGACCACACACACAACACATATGTACATAGCATAGCTTTTGCTGTCCTCCATGCAGACAAGTGGCTACAGCAATCATATGCATGCAAATGGGAGGTGGGTCCATGGCTGTTGAATGCCAACAGTACATGAGGTAGCAATGTTGACTGAGTACACATTCCCTCTGTACTAGTTACCCATGACACCCATCATATCATACAACAGTCCATGTGTTATGTATGTCAACACACATGTCCACCAATTGCAATGCATACAAACATGGCTACATGACAGGCATGTAGTATCAACACACATGTACAAACTGTAGTGTGCATGCAGCTGCCATGCATGTGCAGTAGCTGATGTAAGTAATTCATCTGTGCCGAACTACAACATGCAGTTGCAATGCAGCCCCATCATTGACACCTGTATATGGTGACATACTGACAGTACGGTAGGATGTACATTAGGTATGGATGGATGTGTGTATGTAAAGTGGTAATCCACCTGTGTAGATGGATGTTCACTGGGTACAGCTCACAGGTGTGTCACACACCATCATACCATTACATGTGCAAACAGTACTCTATGTTACTTTTACCTGATGGTGAAGACATAATACCTACACAGCGGTCAGGTGTTACTGACTGTACATCACTCGACACCTGTAACACTTACATCCTCCTGTGTGCATATAGCAGCACAATTGCCGGACATAGCATTGGTACACATAATGTGGCCAATACTGCTGCATGTCTGTCAGATGTATCATCACATAGCAGGTGTATCATTCACAGTACTGCCATGTGTGTTAGCATGTGTGACCATATATGCCATATATGGTGGGGAATACATCCCAATTGTGACACACCCCTGTACACTGTTGTAGACATCTGTACGTACTACAGTATGGAAAGCATGACGTAGACAGGTGTGGTTTGTGTATCACACACATCAGCTATCAGTATGTGTATAACAGTTGTGGTCTCCACAGTGTGTGTGCATGTGTGTGTGTGTGTGTGTGTGCGTGTGTGTGCGTGTGTGTGTGTGTGTGCGTGTGTGTGTGTGTGTGTGTGTGTGTGTGTGTGTATGGCTGTCTGGCGCATGGAGTGTGATTGTATGCTACTATACGGAACACACAGGATCCCAACCCCTCATGGTGATGCAGTCAACTACCCTGTTGATGTCATCGGTCTCAGCCGTACTGGCTACCTGTACATGTCCCTTCTCTGGGTCACGTTGTGTGGGTTCACAGTACTGTAAGGGGATGACCACATAGGCAAGTGTCCTCACCTCAACACTATGGGGTGTGCATTATAGTGTTGTCGACCTGGTGAGTGTGGGCATGTTCCTGTACTGTGACAGGGCATTACTGCTACACAGTGAGGCCTCATGCTATCAAGTGGCCTCTAACATTATCATTGTCCAGACCACTGTGTACATCCCCTGCACCATGTCAACATACCTGTGATGTGATCTGGTATGCATGTCACATCTCTAACCACTGTAGCCTATTACATGGCACACAGGCTGCTGGATCAGTATATGTGTGGACATCTGTGGCATGTTAGACTTTCCAGCTGTCTGGTTGAGGCTACGTATAGCATGCTGAGATTGCCATACGTGCCTGTGAGTACTCCACAGTTACACATGGGAGACAGCAAACACTGCTACCTGTAGACACATGCAAGTAGACCATAAGGAGGGAATCTGGGCATCATTACCAACATGCTGTTACTGTTGTTACCGAGACACATACTGTGAACATATAACAATGCATGCTACACCTGTACTACATGGTTGTGCACATATAACAATGCATGCTACACATGTACTTCATGGTATGTCTGATGCGTGTCAACAGTACACAACCAATGTAAAATACACATCTCTCACCATGCTTACACAACTAACGTAATATACACATCCCTCACTAGTCGTACACAACTAATGTAATATACACATCTCATTATTCTGTTCACCCTGTGCATCAGACCATTTGAGCATGTCCCTGCACCGATGGTGTGGATGACAGGGATGCAGCACAGGCTTCATCATATGCATTGGGTGATATTGTGTGCCAGGGTCGTAGGCTCCACCAATGGGTGACATCATGTGTGTGGGTAAGGGCCGGTGATATTAATGGACATGTCTGTTCAGTATGCATGTGGGTGTTGTGGTGCCCTACAGATGTGTTTGCTGTGTGTGTGTGTATATGTGTGCACACAGTTTTGCCTTTTGTGAGGCCTACACAGGGGTATTATTGAAAGCTCCAGATTGTACAGACCAGGTTGTACAGCTCACTGTGTTCAGCCACGGCCACGTGACCTATGCCTGCCAGGGGTTGCACGGGCACTACCAGGCAGAGGTACAGATTGGCTACTGTCCGACTACACATGTCCACTGGAACTGTGTCCCCACTGGGAACTTCCAGGGCCACGTCCACGTGGCCTGCTGTGTCCTGGTGTGGACAGCTGCACTGCTACTGCTACCGGCACTATGGGAGCGGGCATGTAAGGTGGCATGCTCACGTCGACCTGCACTAGGTGGTGTAGCTGACCTTCATCCATGTGGCCTACGCCTCACTCCTACCAGATGTTCCAGCACAGACAGCTCACGCTCGTGGATTGCCATGCCACGGTCAAGGATTCCGACCATGTCACCCAATCGCCTGTCCAGAACATCAGCAATCTGCTGTTGAGCATTTGCCAATTCCTGGATGTTGTCATTTAGGGTATGGATAGCAGCCTTCTGCAGCCTCTGCCCTTCTCTGTTCTGCCATTCAGCATGTGCCTGTGCTGCCATTACAGTCTGGAATATGCGTCTGGTGATACCAGCTGCTGCACTCTGTCCTGCAGGTGCATGTCTGCCAGAGGTCCTCCTACGAGCAGCACCGGCCACATGCCTGTGTGGCACATCTGCAGACATTACACTGACAACATGGTGTGGAGACACACCTTCTGTAGCCATCACACATTCCTGTTCCATGCTAACAGACGGTGACTGTCCTTCCTCTATGGCGACTGGTGATGCAGTATGTGTTGGCAACAGGACTGTGTCTGGGGAAGAGGGGGGCATAGTAGGGATGGCAACCATTGGCACAGATTCAGCCCCTGACAACCCTGCCTGTACCTCATGCATATGTTCATCACTGCTATTATCTGTGGGGACACTAACATCAGTTGGACCGCAGGAAGGTAATGCACCTCCATCACCTGTGAATGCAAAGAAAGACTCTAAATTACAATAGACACAGACACACACACACACAGACACACAGACACACACACACACACACACACACACACACACACACACACACACACACACACACACACACACACACACACACACACACACACACACACACAGACACACACACACACAGACACACACACACACAGACACACATACACAGACACACAGACACAGACACACAGACACACACACACAGGCACAAACACATGCAGACACACACCATGCATGTGATTTGACAGATGGCATGCAGCATGCCTGTGATACAGTTGATGGCATGCAGCTCAGACATTAATAGTGTTAGTAAGCATACCCCTTGGGGTGCACAATACAGCAAGCAGGTGTCATATCAATAGCCATGCAATTCACACAATCATGGTAGTATGCATGCATCCCCATGATACACCATGTGGACCAGAACAGGATAACAGTACACATGGCTGACGTGACCTTGACATGTAATCTGCTGAAGTCTGCATTAACATGCATACATGTCTGACCCAATGGTGTCCTGACACGTACAGCGTCATAATGGCCATCACATTGCGGTGTTGTCTGTATGCCCTACAGATAGAATGCATGTGTAGCAAATGTGCATGTGCATGGAAGGGTAGTGTGAGCCATCTACATTGCTCTACAGTGTGAAGTACAGACACTGTGCCATTGCATGGCATCATGAGGCATCTATATTGCTATGCAGGGCATAATGTATACACATTGCATAGCCATAACTGCATGCATACCCATGACATAACTGTGGATTGTAACCCACAATGCTGAGGTGTGTACACACCAAACCATGCTGTGTCATGTGACAGGTCACTGGAGGACCTACAGATGACACCCCTGCACAACAACTACAGAGTCTTAGCTGCCTGGCAACCATGTCCAAGCATAGAGGACTTGTCAATTCACCATGTCCAACATGACATTGCTGTACCACACACATGAGGTGCACAGCTAATGGTGATGTCCTACAGCAGCAAGGGAAATGTACAGTATCTGTGGCCTGATGTGGTGTTAATGTCTGTGGAAGCTGTAGAGGTGACTAATGTCTTGCTCTGACACAGGCGTGATGTTCAACACATCTTATATGACAGACGTCAGTGACACCTCCACTGGCTGTGCACAGGCTGTTAGGATGTCCAGTGTACCACATCAACTGTATAATCGGTCAACTAAGGCTATAATTGGACCATGTATGGACAATGTGAAACAGGGTGTATACACATCACATCTACTGTGTGACTACATATCTCTGGCCATCCCCCATGGCTATGAGAGCATGTGTTGGACAAATGTGTGTGATGGCCATCTATCACACATGTCTGTGTTGTCCCATATGACATACACCTATAGATGTCAGATATGTCACCATCCACAGGGCTATGCAGACAACAGGTTGTATGTGGGGTATGGGTTATGGGATAGTGTGACATTATTGCAGCCAATACACTACGTGTCTGGGACATGTCAGATGGCACATCACAATGTGTGCACCCACTGCATGGGCATATAACACAATGGTGACTCCTGTGGGCTGCCCATATCACAGCTCACTGTGTGGTACTGTTTGCGTACCACACGTGTTGTTCCAATGTATAGTACATATGCCTCCATTTTAGAACACCTCCACTGTTGTATGCACAGCTGACCACACATGCAGCGATGACAAATACTCTGGTTTCATGTCGGTGTATCATTTCATTTGTATATATTGCACATGGGTGGCCTGTGTGAATGATGGGTGATGCGACCTGTATATCATGAATGGAACGAACATCAAGTGTACAAGTATTAACTGGCCACATGGCAAATAGATCTATGCTTTTACATGCCTGATACTGATGACAATCTCACCTGCAATGGACTCAAGTCTGTGCGGCAAGCCAGAGGTACCTGTATAGGAGTGACACAGCAGTATGAACATTATCCATGACTGTATGACAGCCACAGGGTGCACTGTATATGTTAAAACATACATTTGTACAATAGCATATAGTATGCACATGTGTGCATGCACAGGGTAGCATACTGTAGTATGCAGCATGTGTGTCCACATACCATGCATATGTTGTTTCATTACATAATGTACAGTGACACATGCACGTAAATGGGATATAGTAGCCATATGTGCAGTACTGACTTACCAGGAAACTCCAGGCTCATTGGTTGGGAGACACCCACCTCCACGATGGCAGATAGTGTTTGTGGATGCTGTTCTGAAGGTGTCCCCAGACTGGCCAGTAACTCCTCAGTGTGTGTGAGTGGGAGCTGAGTTGGTGGCCCACCACCTGTTCCACCTTGTTCCCTGGTGATTGCAGTGACACGCTGTTTTGCATGCCGTATCAGGTCCATGCAGTGTCTGGGCACCTGCTGGTAGTGGCCACCCACATCGTTCACCCTCCTGCGCAGATCCTGCCACAGGTTGTCCTGCTGCTGGGCATGCTGTGGCACATGGCTGAACAACACCTCATAGTTCTCATGGAGGTATGGGATGAGGACATCATCCTCCTGGCGGCTGTACCCTGGAAGGCGTGTATGAGGCATTATCTGTAAGACATAGTGATGGTAACAGGTCACAGTTTCAGAGATGTACAGAGATACAGCTGCACATACATTTCTATGACATATAGTATATCTGCACAGTTATCTTTGCAAATCACCATGACACTGACATGACTGACATGTTTGTGTCACACACATGTAACACCCGTTATGCATTGGATATCATCACCGTATATGTGTGTCACCTCATTAGAGTGTTCATACTCCATGTGAATGCTGTTTTGATGTGGGCATGTCTGTTTGCCTGCACTGGTCTTTTTACCTATCTGCACATGCCTGGATGTGTCCACGGTATTGCTGTTGACCTTGATGCTGTGTATATGTCACATATCAACATAGACACAGCCTTAATGGACTTGAGCAGTGACAATACACACATACACATGGAAACCTGTACATGCATGTGTTTTGTCATATACATCTACACAGCACTGTACAGCTGTTCAACATCCTGCCATAGATCGCCTGTGTGGCACATGTGATAGACATGGGACAATGGCTAGTCAGACGTCATTTGCAGGGATGGTTATCAACCATAGCATGTACGGGTAAGGTTTCCTAACTGTAAATGACAGCCATTATGCCACTGCGAGGTGCATCAGTGCCACATTACTGATCCAGACAGTTGATACTACATCTACCATGTGGTTATCACACCATGTATGACTGGGATGACATGTGCAGCTTTGATGGACAGGGTTGCATGGTATAGCGGGAGTATGTCACATGTATGGTACAGGGATCTGAGCAGCATGTGGCGATCCTAGAATTAGTATGGTGGCTGTCCATGTCATATGTCTTTCAGATCAGGTTATGGACATGTAGCACGTCCATCATCATGGTGCAGCAAATGTCTTTTTGCAAGGTAGACAGCATGTTGCATAGTGAAGGTGAGGATTGTGAAGGCTGGTATCACCCATCCAAGCATGGCCATTACCCCTTACAGGTGATATGTGATCCAATATTGGTCACCCTGGTGCTGTATATGCCTGTCCAATGATCTCCATACTCATGGATGGCACCCTGTCATGACATGGGTACCTCGTATGACTACCTACGGGGCCTGGAGACATCACCAGGTCAGGGAGGTGTACTGCACAGCACCATCCCTTACACAGTGTCCATAATGTTGACCACAGTCTAGGTGGTAGTTAATGGGTACAGGGATGTTCAGCTAGCAGTGACAATGCTGATATCATCCATCAGACTGTGCACATATGTCACATACCTCACCCACACAGCCCATTCTGTATGTTGTTCACAACACTGACATAGCTATTGCTCATAGGTCATGGCCATTCACATCCTTACATACACAGATGCCTGACATTTGTCTGTGTGGTATGGGCTACAATGAGGGTGGAGTACAACACATTAACCCTGTTCTACTGTAGCTGGCACTGGTGTGATATGCACATGTCACTCTGGCATCTTTTGTAGTTGTGAGTCTGTCAACAGGCCACTGGTGGAACACTCCTGTGACATACAAAGGTATTTGTAATCAAACATCCATACTGTCTTGTACATCTGTACTGCTAACATCTACAGTGATAATGGTTCATGGACATGCACACCATACTCAGCAGGGTTATAGTGCGGTGCCACCCATTATGACTGTCGTCACCACTTGTGGGTTGATATTATCCAACACCCTATCTGTATTATGTTCATGCTAAGCACTTGTTCAGAACTTGTGAGCATGTCATGAGCTACTGATATCTATAGCACCCATTCCACACCATTTCCCACAGGTACACTGGCTGTCCTAAAATTTCCAGCTTGCTTACGGTACAACAGCTGTTGTACACTCGTAACTCACGTATCCTGTGAGACATGGTTGTATATACAGGCATGTCCAACTGTCACGTACCACTGCTATTGCCTGTCTATATGATGGATATGTCGTACATGTGGCAATATAGCAATTGTCTCATGTACACATTAAATGCTCGCCTCCCAACATATGACACTACAGCCTGTGGGGGATGCACGTATGCAGCTGCTGGGGGTAATGCTGTCACCAACCCTGACTGCACCTGACAGTCATGTTGGGATGTGTAACATTTGCAACACACCCCACACATCACATAGTCTCACATGATCTCCACCACAGGCCACACATATGGGGACAACTTGCGCAGTACCTCTCCATACTCTGTGTAGGCACCAGAGGCAGCCCCCATCATGGAACACAACATCACCAATTTATAGCCCAGAGACTCATGTGCCCATCACATACAGCCAATAGGGTGTTATAACATACACAACACACCAGTCATAGGTGACTCTGTAGGTGGTCACACTGCAGTTCCACACAGTAGGCTACACAAGGCGATAGTTGCTTACATCTTGCTATCAGGTAACTGGTTCTGCAACATAACCTATGCACCCATGCCGCACCTCACCAGGTACGATGTGACTGAGATGCCACTTCACAGACTACGTGTGCAGGGACATGCAATAGCTCACCAGTCTTGTAGCCCTGAAGGTGTGGGCCAAGCCCTGGGGAGCATTATGCATTCATCCGGACCTGATATCACTGTACAACGACTGACTGTGTCACTTCAACAGTTGCGTATGCTTCTGCTGTCATTCCACAGGCATCTGGTATCTGTCAGCTTTGACTGACCTGGTCAAACACAATGCTTTGGCGCAGATGACCTGCACCTGTCAGCCCTGGGAGTTCAGATCACACGTGAGGCTCTTGCTGCTTCTATACTGCCTGCCTTGCACAGTTTCCAATAACAGTCACCAGCGGAACAGGAACTGGCAAGCAAGACATGGGGTCATGTGACACAATGCTTGCATCTTCCTGTGTGACGCACGCAGGCAAGGCACACCTTATAATGCACCACTCCAATATCTCTGCAGTGACTGGGACCTGCCTCTAGGCTCTGCAGAGCACACCTGCAATGACAGGTTATAGACAGACAATACCTTTCAGGCACATACCTGTACCGGCACACCCACAGCTGAGGTGTTCCCATATCCCACTATGTTGTACACACATCCTGGCTAGTTACTTAGCACAATGCATCAGAGGTTCTCCGTGTGCAACTAACTGTGTCCGGAACCACTGTACACATTGTAACCAGCTACAGATTCAACAACACACCCCACGGTTACCAGACCTCATTTGTTGGTGTACTGGACAGTAGGGCTCAGACAGCTACTACTGATGTGTGACTGACACTACCCCACACTTAACTGGGATAGCCACTCATGTACCGACACATCTGAGAGTCATAACCTCCACTCCACCGGATCAACACATACACACCACCTCCAAGACCAACATTATCATTGACATGAACACTACCAACATGTGACTGGTGTTCCACACCTGGAGTCATCCCCTCATTGGTGGATTCTGAACATATGCTAATTACCCTTGTTAGCCACATCCCAGCACCACACCCTTCACGGCATACACAGTACATGAGTACTACAACACCTACTACAGACATCTTATGACAGCGGTTGATGACGTCATGACACCCGTGCAGATGGACAATGCACATACAAATGCTGAAACATACTCCAGTGCCCTTCATTAGCACGTACACGACTGCATGGATCATGCTATTCCACACAGAGCCATGATGGTACACACCAGATAACAGACGTCACTCTGGTGGTCATGTTCCATGGACATAATGTACAACAACAGGTGGAGGCTGTTGCACAGTGCTGTACAATCCTATGGGTGGGGTAGCTCACTGGTCAGCCTCGGTAGGGCCACGGGATCCCTCATCACATACTCCATGACTAGCCATGTAAACATTACTGCGACACATTCCGGGGTGTACCACAAGGCATTATGGTGGTATGTCAGTAGTCAGTGGCAATACCCACATCTGCTCTCACATACAACAGTCACTCAGGAATATTACAGACCCAGGTGATGTAAGCAACATGCTGGTGGATGGATTCAATGTTAACATTACACCCTTACACTTACTACAGGGCCACAATCCATGCAGGAGCATTGCTGTGTCCCTGTGGTCACACCAACACAGTACTAAGCTGCACTTTATATGTCCTGGGACACTGGCCCCATGTCACCTTCCAAAGTCCCAGGCTGTGATGTCCACAAACCTCTGAACGACATGTCTCCCCACTAGGCCACCATATTCAGTAATAGCCTTGTATCAGACATTGTGGCCCCTGAATGGCACACAGCAACAGTTATCACACTCCACACAGGTGGCGCCACAATGCATGTGTGGGACTATAGTCCTACACACCTGTCTGGACTGTTCTGCATGGCTATGGGGCACATCATCATGGACGTCATTCATAGAGACATTTTTGGGCTCTGGTCCTGTGATGCCACCCGGGTTGGACTTGTTAGGGCCAGAGCATGGCCCCTACACCTGGTGGATTCCTTTCATACAGTTGCCAGGGTAGTTGATAACGGTATGGGGGTCCACACATCGTACATTGTCCTCTCATTGCCCTAAAGCACCGTTCTCCATTCTAGTATTGACAACATATACATCCACCTGCACATCGTACCCTATGTCTCAGGATGTTATGCTATATGGCTCATGGACAGGACACATACAATGAGGGTAGAATACCATAGTACCTACTGCATTTCAGTTACACTTGGCATGCCACAGTCCTCAGTCATAGGGCCCCTCATGTTCAGTATATGCTTCCCTGAGGTACAGGCTAGCACAGAGGGACTTTCCCTGCCTAGCTTTATAAACTCCTGCATACAAAGCACCATCATTGATCCACCAGCTGATACTGACTCTATCCATATGGGTGTCACTGTGACAGATACCTGATATGAATATCATGGCCTCAAGCTGCATGAACATCACATTTGCATTACACCATTCACCCACTGACTATCACATAGGCGGTAGTCCCCTACATACATGTCACATTGTACATGTTCGTAGTACACACATATGTCGCACCCACTCCTGTGGTTACCATATTGCCACTGTGGCATGGATATCCTTCTGCGTGGCCACACTTATCTGTACTGGGTGTGTAGCTGGTACATAGGCACCCATTGTACCTCTGAACCCAGGACTTCTACACACATTCAGGGATACACCACCCCATTTAGGGTGTACCTTACACAACAGCTACAGCTTTACACACCACAACATTAACACGCCTTAACATTTATTGAGCTCCAACAGTTGAAGTATGTGGCTGAACTACGGACACCACGTCTGCACACATTTGTATACTACATACTCAGGGGTGACCTCTGCTGAACAGACAGGGCCCATGTCCACAACAGTATTAATGGATATACTCCACATACGCGACATAAGCAAAAGCCATTGTGAGCAACATGCCCATGGATATGTGCACACACGCAACGATGAGTGGGATGTGCTTGAGGGTTACATTCCCAAACCAGACACTCACCATGCTTTGGAACATGAGTCCTATGTAAATCACGCAGCGACAAGCAGTAGCACTGTTCATGTGATACCTCCCCTGGTGGTTGGGGGACACATGTATGCCAGGTATCACTGCAGTGGCTGTACTGTGCAGAGGTGCAGGTAACACATGGCTCTGCTGTGCACAGGACACTACCCTAGAGAGGTGCCAATGGTGTGAACACTGTAGTTGTGCTTACACATACACGTGCCAGACTGCATAGTACCCCACTATGAACCTGTGAAGCTATTACATGTCCTTTGTGCATGGTTACTTTGTAGCCCTTCCATTTAGATTAGCTATCATGCTATTACAATGTCCCGTGCCTACAAGCCATATGTATCCTGTTATTGTACATGCCAATAGACGATACCTTTGGTATGCATGATATGCCTGTTATGCTGTGTAGAATATCTGACATATCTACCTACAATACTATACATTACACATATTTTACATAGTATCCCAGAATGCAACGCATACTTGCACAGCGGGACCACCTTACACATGTCATTGTTGTTATATGCCCATACACATGCCTACTCTGACAGTATATCAACATATACTATCCCCTGCTAAGGCATGTACTTGTTGGACATACCCTACCAGTGATGGCGGGTTGTATGGAATTGTTCTGTTTAAAGCACTCATGTAGCACCCCTTGTGGTGTCTGTGATGTGTACCTTGTGGTCCACTGCTGGACGCACAGTTTCTACAAGTGTACGTATGCTCAGCAAGACATCACTACATAAATACCTTTTCCCACTTTATGCATTGCGAACACTTTTAATTAAGGCAAACCAGGCTATAAATACAGTAAATAATTAATACAAAACATGCTATACATAAACCTACATACCGAGTGTTCTACATACCTTGTTATCATTTCGGACTTCCGTCTCTATCTCTCTCTTTCACACTGCTTATCTCTCTCACACTGCTTAAACAGGTATATGGTATGAGCATACGGTTTGAATGTCTGGCAAGTCATCCTGATATACGTCGATACCTGTAACATGTGGTTTCCTGACGCCAATTGGTGTTCCTGAGTGACTAATTACTTGCACATCAGCTGTGCAGCTACTCCATTTGACAATTATGTGGCAACAGTGGGGTATAATTGAATTCTCCACTTGGATGTAACCCATTTGCCCTACCTTCGAGGAGACGGCCTGTATTGTGTTTTGTTGTGTGTAATTGCAACTGCTATGTGTAGAGACAAGTATACTTTGGATTCATGTCCCCTGTGGATTGTGTGTGACAGCTAGAGTATGTGGTTCAACATGTGGGTGTACCTGTCATCCCAACTGTCTGATAATGGACTATTGCAAACAAAACCTGTAACATCGCTGTTTGTCACATTATACAATGGCTACAATTATGCATGGAGCCTTTAATTGTGTCTCTCACAAGGTATGTTGATGGTTCCGCAGATGTAATTGACTGACTGGATGTTTGTGCTGTTATTACGGTCTGTATTGCTATAGTTTCTAGTGTGGGGGATGTCGGTGGGTGTACGTAGTATATACAGGTTTGTGGGGCTTGCATTTCTACATATTCCATATATATGTGTGTGGGCTCCATCCCTAATTAAAGAGCTATCAGTTAGTAGACTTATGTTACGGGATTTTACATTGGGCCATTGTTAACTGGTTTCTATATAGTATGCAGGTGAGATTGATACTGCCATACCTCCGGAATTGCAGCGATATGTAAAGGGATATGTCTAAATGACAGCTATCCCGTGTATTTCTGTCCCAGATATTTGCAGTCATTGCGGTTGTGTTGGTAACAGAACCTCTTTGCCATGGGTTGCCACCTTTTCATATGGCCATTGTTGGACAATTGCGGGACACACAGTGCTGTTTACAGGCCAACACATAGCCACGGTCAGTACACAGGATAGCACATACTTTTATCCTCAATACATACCGATTGTTGTGGGACTTTGCCTACTTATCATATTGCATGTAACATTTAAATTTCTTACATACAGGCATAACTATTTAATGCAACTATTACATAATATATGGGACATATTAATGTCCTACAATCTCGGACCTTTGCCCTTTGTTATGTTTTATGTCAGGACACACTTGCCAAGGGAGGGGCTGTCCCTCCTAATGTGGGATATGTGGTAACCGTATGCCTACGGCTAGCTATACCCACACCTACCGTAATGATCTACCTCCGAGTTGGCACTAACAGACACACGATGCGGACACACACACACATGATACAGTCACACGGAGATGCAGATGGCACCCTCAACACACACATACACAGACTACGGCACTCTCAAACACAGTTGAACACAGTATCTAAGTGGACCGCAACACCGGCAGCGGTAACTACATGTCCCTTCATATCGTCATATTATTACTCATGGTTGTACTGTTCCAGTACTGTGTTCTTTCGGTCTTTCAGCCTCGTGGTTATGTGTGTCGGTATGTTACACATTCCATAGTTGGCAGTATCCTATTTATTTGTACCTCCAAGGTGTTATGAATGTCGTTGACCTATCTATATATATTTGCAGATATCGTTGAATCCGTATATCACCCTTTCTATCTGTATTATATATATGTATATATGTGTACATATATATATATATCTATATATATATATATATATATATATATATATATATATATATCTATATATATATATATATATATATATATATATATATATATATCTGACAGGGAAAGTGACAGGCAAGCTACACCTTTCATTGCGTACTTGTCGGTGTATACTGTTTCCCGGACGCTGCACGTTTCTGTCTGTACTTGTCACATTACACACCTGCCGTAGGTTAGGGTTACCAGTTGTCCCACTTTGTGAGGGACAGACCTTCTTTGGGCAGTCGTGTCCTGCAAAATATTTGTAAACATGGCAAATGTGCTGAGATTGTAGGACATACTTATTTCCTATAGTTTATGTAATAGTTGCATAAAACAGTTATTCTGTATCTTAACCACCTATATGTTATAGACATAGAATAAGTAAGTAAACATTACAAGAATAAGCATTTATCTAGGCAAAACAGTGAAGTTCTGATTTTCATACTGGCCGGGTGTATGTATCGGCCTGCAGACATCTGACGTATGTCCCACATTGGTCATTTGCAGAGGTGGCAACCCTACCATAGGTACATCTTGGCTAGCAATAGTGTTAGGTGATTCTATACATGATTGCGTGTTCTACTCCTGGCAGTGGTCGTTTTACCCTTCCGAGCAGGTGCTATTAGTACAGGGGTGGATAATGCTGGTTTCACCTGTTCTGGACATCATTGACCGTGATCTGCGCGATATTCGGAGAAGCTTATCCCTGTTTCGTGCATATCCTTATAGTCATATTTAAACATTACTTACCAGCAGTGGGGAACGCATATTCCCGCTAACGTGTGCTAAACATGATCTGATGACCTGCATTCGACATGCATTACTCATGCCTTCGGGATTACGTTACATCCCTTGCAGGATGTGGGACCGGGAACATGCACGACGGTCACTGCATTTAACACATGGATATCTGGGATATGTACACGTGTTATGTCATTTTGTACGTGGAGCATACTATGGCTGTTACTCCATACTGCACTCACATGGCTAAATCAGTTAGATTACATATTGATGAGTCCAGTTAATGGTGTGTCCATGTGATGTTTACTGGATGTGCTCCAGCATTGGGTATGTATATCACAGTGAGCCACACATGATACTGTGCTACACCTTCAAACGACCGTAGGTGGGGCATGCTGGGGTGACAAATACCTGTCATGTGTACAACCTATGGCTTGACACAACATCCATGATTTTATTGTGTGGAGCCCCTCATTAATGCAGCAGGGACTCCGTGATGACTGTGTGCAGAACAGTGCCTACACACATGTGCTCCCGCGATTGCCTCTGCTCCACTAAGCGATAGTTGGTTACTTGATGTTGTGGCGACAGCAGACACTGTTTGCCCCATTTGGTGTATGGCCTCTGACAATTGGCCGTGTACCTAACGATGTACCTGGGAACCTAGACACACAGCACCACCATATGCTGATAGGCACATGTACTGTTCAGGTGTTGACATTCCGTGTTCCATTAGCTGTTGTGTGTACAATGTTTGAGGGTTGCCTATGTAGGATTCACACAGTGGGCCACCTATACATTACAATTTACAGGTGGTCGTGTTTGCGTGCCATCCATTTTACTGTGTGTGCAGGTGGAGAGGTGTGTCAGTCCATAGGGGCCTACACTGTCAGAGCATGTGCTATATGTTCCCTCTTTGCCAAGGCGTAGGCATATTGGGCATGCCTCCATCTGCCTACTGAGGCTGGCACAGTGTGTTCGTGGTCTGAATATCTCTGTCCCTGTGATGGCCTTGGCAATTGCGCTGGGCTATGAGGGCCTTCACCATTTTGTCCCTGCTGCAGCTGTTTCCGCAGGATCATATTATGTAGCATGGCACATACTATGACGATGTGGGCACACATGCCTGGAGAGTACTTCAAGGCTCCACCAGATGTGTCCAAGCATCGGAACCATGATTTCAGCATCCCGAACACACGCTCTATGATGATTCTGGTCTGTGCGTGTGCCTCATTATGGCTTTCTTGCATGGGTGTGTGTGCATTTCTGATGGGAGTCATCATCCAGGGCTCCAGTGCATAGCCAGCATCCCCCACAAGGTGGCCACGTGGGATGTCCCCCCTGACAAATACCTGATACAGCTGTGAGGCATGCCAGATATGGGAGTCATGGTAGCTTCCAGGGCTGCCAGTACACACATACATGATAATGCCCTGGGCATTGCACACGACCTGGCAGTTGATGGAGTAGAATCCCTTGTGGTTTATGTAGTGCCTACCATGCTCACCGGGTGGTGACTTTATTTGTATGTGCGTGCAGTCTATCGCACCCAGTACCTCTGGGTAGTGTGCCACATGATGGAAGTGACACATATTGCTGGCCAACTCCTCCTGAGTTCGGGGGAAGTATATATGCTCATTGGCATGTGGTAACATGGCATCCAGAAACTGGTGTAGTACCCTGAATGCCGATGCCTGTGAGATCCCCATTATATCTCCAGTTGGCCTTTGAAATGTACCTGTGGCTAGTATTCGCAAGCTTACACATGCCTTCGTGTCCACTGGAATGGGTTCCTCTCTGTTGTTTCTGGTTCTCAGGCGTGGCCGTCACAGCTCCACTATTTGCTGTAAGATGTCCCTGTCCACCCTGTAACGCTCTACTATCTCCAGATCATGTAGCCCCTGGTAGGTTACCCTTGGTCTGAACACTCTTCTCCTCCTCCTCCAGGGCCTGCGGTGGTTGTCAGCATCATCCTCCACAACACCGTCAGTCTCTAAAACATGCTGATGAATCACAGCTATGGCAGCTCCCAACATGTACATTTTAAAAGTTCCCCGTGTGTTTACACCTATAGTGCAGTGTTTGGGAAAACACAGGTGTGTGTAGGGTGCTTTCACACTTTATACTATTGTGCTGTAAACACCGATGATGTCATAGGGTGTGTATGTACGATCGTAGCTACAGGGTATCTTTTGCGTTTTCCTACCGGAACTACTATTGTGGTGCCTTTAGTGTTGAATTACATTTGGCTGCCGTGGATTACCTCTTGACCTACCCTTTACATTTCTGCACATTCCACCTACCATTTTCTGGCATGCATCCAGCAGCCTGCTTTCATTTTTACTTTCCTAGACCAGGCTTATCTTGCGTAATGTGTGCTATTGCCGGTCTACTGTCGGTTTGCTTTGCTCTGCTATGACAGATCTCCTATCTTTGCAATCCAATGCTTCTCCTCCTTTCTTTGCATTCTAATGCCTCCCCTATCCTGTTTTGCAGGTTTCTGCGAG